>NW_019524529.1:0-187143 GCF_002814215.2 Seriola lalandi dorsalis | reverse complement strand
CACACACACACACACACACACACACACACACACACACACAGAATATTTTAGAAAAGCCCTTTTAGTGGGCTACGTTGTAAATATAGTCTGACTTTCAACACCAGCTTGTAACCGTTTAAACGTATATACAGTTGCCGTATTAAAGATAAAAGAGAGTCTGTATGATGCTGTGCCAAATTAGAGCCGAAGGGCCAATGTCTGATTAAGCAACATCAGATCAAGAGAGCATGTGAAACTGCTGGACGTCTCCATAATTAAAGATCCCAGTCAGCGCACGCACGCACACATACACACGTGTACACACACACACACACACACACACACACACACAGGATTCAGGATATATTTCACTGTTCGTTAAAGTCTCAATAGCATGCCTTGCCTTCAGTGAATGAAAAGAGCATAATTTGCTCAATGCCACATAAATTACAGTAAAACTTCAGAATAACAGAAGCAGACAGGGCGAATGAATTAAGCAGTGCTGGTAAAAAGCCAATAACTTCAATTTATTTGCTTCAAGAGCCAAAGTTTTTAAAGTTAAATACATCATGCAGTGACCGGAACATATGAAAAAGGAAGTAAGCAAGTAATCCAAAGCATTATTTAGGCATTTACAACAATAACAGTAATAGCTCATAATGGCAATGGCCAGTTCGAAAATTACGATGGAAAACTAAAGCTAGCTTTACGCCAAACATTTAAAATCTGGTATCGAAAAATGTATTTAAGCGCCCAAAGGGGGATTGCAAAAATGGTGCACTAGAGCATGGTTTGTGCTTTTTACTGTCCTGGAGCCTATTACAGTAATGTTCCAGAGGAGAGATCCATGTACACAGTTTATACTAGGGATTAGACAGGCCCTTAAAAAGCTGATCTGTCGCCCGGTGTTACCAAAACAGCCCAACACACTGGCCTAAGCAGAGCTCAACACCTTTACTCATCTGAAAGTTCT
The DNA here is from genome assembly GCF_002814215.2 of Seriola lalandi dorsalis. NCBI lineage: Eukaryota > Metazoa > Chordata > Actinopteri > Carangiformes > Carangidae > Seriola > Seriola lalandi. Next base: position 186,191 of record NW_019524529.1, on the reverse strand, counting down.
TTGTAGTCACAGTTTTCCAGGTTTCTATACCAAACGTCCATCTGGGATCTGAGTTAGCTTTACGTGCAGGTGAAGCAAATGTGGAATGAGGCTTTGTGGCAGAGGAAAGGTTTTGGAGAGGAGGGGAAGCATGAGGAAAGACGGGCGACAGAGATTTTTTTCAGCCAGACAAAGACCCTTTTGATCCAGCAGGTTCCAGACGAACACATGCAGTCAGCCCTCAGATAGATACAGGATTGTGTACCAGCGATGCATCCACCCTATGTTTCCTCTCACACCCTACTACCACCGTCGTCATTATACACCTACAAACAGACTCCAAGGAGCTCCCCCCGGCTAGCAGAGGCTTCTGTACTGACAGCGGTTGCCATAGCGACGGCGTCTCACACTCATATGTGTGGGATCAGAGGTCAGGGTTCATGGGTGGTGCTTGGAGGGCTCAATGGTGCTCTGTGTGTCATCATGCAGACTTCCAGTAATCCAAAGCTATGGAAGGTCAGACCTGGCAGAGCTGAGAGACTCTCCTCAGCAGAAACCCTGTGGCTGGAATTTAGTTTTTCACATAGAAGAAGATGCTCATGATCAGATCATGCGATTCCACCTGAGAACCTGCAGCCTTAGCGCCTGGTAGCATGAATTCAGGTGTGGAGTTAATTATAACAGTAATCAACAAGTGAATTTCTTCTCCCAAATTGAAACCACACTATTATCTTGGCAAGATGGGAGAGTTTGGACAACATATGTTTGTGACTGTGTGTTGCAACTGTGTAGATATGTGTCTCTGTGTTTGCACACACACACACACACACACACACACACACACACACACACACACACACACACACACACACACACACACACACACACACACACACACACACACACACACACACACGGCAACAGCAATTAAACTTGATAAATGCTTTTGTTTACAGGAAAGTTCCGTAATCTGTCTCACTCTTTATATAGGCAGGTCATAAACACGGCCACATATGTGCTACACGCCGTGGGATTAGCTGCTGTGGCGTGTATACTTGCTGTGTGAGCGGTGTGTGTGTGTGTTTGTGTGTGTGTGTGTGTGTGTGTGTGTGTGTGTTAGTTTGTTAAACTCACTGATTGTGAGGTCAGAGTCAAACACTGGTGGCGTGTTTGCGAGTGACCCCCGTTAAGGCGGAATCAAAACCAATGGCCTTTACAAGTGCTTGCTTTTTTATTGAAGAGGCTTGTTTTCATTGTTTGCGCTTCCCAAACCAACCACTTCCACCGACAATGCCACAGGCAGTTCAACAGCTGGTTTGCTGGAGCTGACAAAGGCCATGTCTAAGCCACCAGGATGTAAATCGGTACAAGGTGATTGGTCAATACATAATGCTGAAGAATGAGGTTTGACACAGACATAGAAGCTTTACCAAGGTTAACGCAGACTCATTATTCTATGCCCCAACCAGTCCAGGCTCCAGGGAAAGCTGGAGGAATCATGCTGCAGTGCATATTTCATGTTTTAACTATTTTCTGGTGATTTTTCTGTTAATTTGTAGAGAAATTACCTGGATCCTTCATTAAATTGAGTGATTGCTTGATAGTCCTGAATAGAGAAATTGTTCTTAAAAGGTTTAACTTAAATATGGGGTGTATTTTGAGAAAAGCTGCTGCTTAGTTACACAAAAATAGCACCACTCAGAATTGTACTTTAATAACACTTGGCTTGAACACGTGCACTCACCCCTGTGTTTAGATTTTTATGCCCAGTTAAAGTTTTATTCCAGGTAAGTTTGATTTGGATCATAGCAAATCCAGTAGGACTGATGTTGGGAACTGCTACCAGTGACGCGATGGGAGGTGCTGCTCCGGCTTAAATAGCTTTAATTAGAGCCAGACAAAGACCTCCTTATACATCTATAGTGGTGGGGGATCACAGAGACTTTAGCTTAAGAGTCTCTCAGACACAGGCAGACACACACAGCAAGTAATAATAAAAGAAAGACATAAGCACATTCATCCATATATAGAACATATGCATGCAGTGTGACATAGAAATACAAGCATCAATAATTTATAGTTGATGTATTTAAATGATTCTATTGTCTGAACTGACTGAGAAGTTTGCTTAGTAATTAACATTGTAAAACAAAGAGCCACAGGCTTCTGTAGTCTGTAATAAATATGTTATAAAAAGGACTAAGAGCCTCTGAGGCTGTACTTAGACTCAGCAGTGCTTCGAGCTAAAAATTCAAGCTAATGTCAGTTGAGACTGATGTGCTGCATTTGTTTTACAGCTGTTTGAGCATATTAAAATTTTCCCGATGATGGTGTTGGAGAAAAAAGTGAAGAGATCAAAGTTATTAAAATGCATCCTCAGGGGAACATGAATGTGTGTACCAGATTACACGGCAATGCTGAGACATTTCACGCCACACCACAGATGTAGACCTTAATTGTGGTGTTTGAGAAAAAGTCAGGGGATCATTAAAGTCATTAGGATTCACCTCCAGGGCAGCATGGATGACTGTACCAAATTTTATGGCAATGCATCTTATGGCAGTTGGGATATTTCAGTCTGGACCAAAGTGTTGGGCCTACAACCACATCACTGTCATGACGAGGAAGTGACAAAGTGAAGGAGAATTCCTGACAGAAGACCCAAGAATGAGACTATATCTATTTAACTACCTTAGAGAAAGAGGCCTTTCATTAGCCCAGAATTGGATTCCTATGAAGTGTCGGCGCAGCCTGCTGCAACAGCTCAGTGAGGAGAAGAAAGTCCAGTGGAGCCATGTGTTCTCTGTCTGTTTACAGTGCTTTTATTAGGCATCCTGTGGCACAGGCAGCCTTTTGAAAGGCCGTCTTTATAGGAGCTTTCCTGTTTATGCTTAGGGGTGGGAGGTCAGCACTCACAGCCCCGTGCTGAATATGGTCAATCTCCCTGCATAGGAAAACTTTGAGTGTGAGTGTGTGTGTGTGTGTGTGTGTGTGTGTGTGTGTGTGTGTGTGTGTGTGTGTGTGTGTCAGCTGGGTGATGGGCCGGATTTAAAGTGATGTGGGAGCCTGGCTTTGGCAGGTTATTATTGTAACGACAGAAAACGGTCCAGGACTTTGCCTTGGAGGCTGGAACACACAGATACTGTCCTCTCTGTCCTTGTCTGTCTGTTTTCCTGAGTCACTTCTCTGCCAAGGGGGTTATTACTGACTGTTTGTGTTTGAGCTTACAGTCAACATGTACGTCAGCAGCAGTAGCAAAAACACAAACAAACGCACACACACACACACACGCACACACACATGCACGCACAGAAATACCCACAATAAACCTAAATAAAGACACACTTATTAGCATAGTTGCATAAAAAAAAACCTTGGGGTTAAACAACCAAACAAAATTATTACTAGAGGTTGGAAATGGAAGTGTGTTTGATGTGGCTGGAGGTGTTTGAGGGCAAGCAAGGAGACTTACCCGAGGACCCCTCTTGCCTGGCTGGCCTGGCTTCCCCGGAGGTCCTGGCAGTCCCTGGAGAGAGAACATTCAGTCAGTGTCGCATGCTGACATATATCATACAGATGATCTTGTTCTGTACCTAAGCAATATCCTTATTCTAACAAAACCATCGGCTCATTAAGACTCTTTTGTTTCCACAGACAGGCTGCAGGGTAAAAAGTGACACCTTTTCTCTCTGAAGTAACTCCATCTCAAGGTGATGAGAGTTCAGCCTTATCCATCAGGAAGTTCTGAGGCTGTGTGGCAGGAAACCGTCGAAACCCTAGAAATAACAGGTCATTTCCTGCGCCACTCAATGCCCCTGTGTGGTTCTATCAGCCTTGTGCTCATTCGTTTTCTTTTAATCAAAAAAGAGGCAAAGGAGAGGTGAGGAAAAACAGAGCGCCTGTGGCTGCTGCGACTAGCTAAGAGCTACCTGCAGGGCTCTGGATCCTGATGCAAATGTCTGTTAAATCCTTTATATATTGCACTTTTTTATGTTAACTGCACAATGCATTACAGTATTTTTACAACACTCTTAAATTCGATGCCTGAGATAACATGGATATGGGGATGTAGTAAAAAAGCAGCAGCATCTACTATAAAGCGCAGTTACTGACATGTGAATGTTGTGCCCTTTCTGCAGTTCCCTCATCTCAATTTTCACAAGGCTGTGAACTTTAAGAGACAAAAGGACAACTTCAAAAAACAACTTCAAAACAATATCGACCCTCTCATCCACACACTAAAGGTTACTGCATTCTTGGCTGCTATCTGCGTGTCTGTCTACATATCGCTCTGATGATTGTAATTGGCCCCCCACCATGTCTTCCAGCACGACCTCCATGGTTGAGACCACCCCTATTGTTACAGGTGGCGTGCTCAGTGGTAGCCAGAAGACCTGTCAACATCAACACACACCCGTGTCCATCTTCACACTTCCACCCCCTGGTTTGGCTCTCCTTCCTTACACTTGTTTGTTTGTTTATTCCTGCTGTCTTTTCCCTATTTGCACCTGTCTTTTAGACAATTCATTTGTTGACTGCTCTCTAAACAGCCAAGTAGCAATCTCACATCACCACATTTCAAACACAGTCTGATGGCAAAGGCTGTTTGCAGTTTTGAGGTTTAGACTTGCTGACTGTCCCTTTGAGGAGGTTAGGGCAAGATTTGTGCCACCTGAAGGAATTATGCATTCAGGGTTTTGCTCTCATCTATGAAAAGCTATCATTTTCAAGAAATATTATTTTATTTTACCTGTTTGACTTTCATTAAAAAAAAAAAAACTACTCAAAACTCCTGGGCTACACAGTGCAACTCTACAAACTCTCCGCTGATCTTTTATTACTGTCAAGTCAAATCAAATTGCGCAGTTTCAAATCTCTCTAACTGTGGCAGAATTGTACTCAGGCAGCTTGCAGGTACAATTCAACTGAATACAGAGGCCTGGATATGCAATACATTTTGAAACAGTCAGTTCAGGATTAAATTAAATTTAAACTTGCAGACAGTATAGCTTCAATTCAAAATTAATTAAATTAAAACTCAAACTCTCAGCTATCACATAAAAACTTAGAACATATAAACGCATTCAGGTGTGTAGTGGAACAGAAAGTTATTTTTAAAGCAGCAGTGAGCAGCCAAAGGTGCTTCAGATGGGGAATTCTGCCATATCTGTGCCTGCGCTGGATGTTTCTCCTGGCAGCCAGAGTGCAGCTTCAGCACAGTGAAAACACGAGTCAAAATCACGTTTCTACTGTTCAGTAGAAGACTCTTTAATGCTTTAGGCAGCAGGAGTGATGAATGACGGAGCTAGTGGCTGAAACCTCAATGAATGTAATGCTTTTCATTGGCTTCTTACTTTCATATTTGTTGTGCGTGCGTGTGTGTATAAGAGAGAGAGAGAGAGAGTGAGTGTGTGTACAAGACTCTGTCATGAGGAGTGAGAGACAGAGTATACACATGGCACGTGTAATTACGAAATCCAGACTATGTTGAAAAGGAAGTGTGACTGGGTTCATCTCCCAGAGCGCGCGCACACGCACACACACACACACACACACACACACACACACACACACACACACACACACACACACACACACACACACACATGCGCGCGCAAATACCCACATGCACACATTCATGCATGCATGCTCACAATAAATGATCCATCCAGTCTAACAAATCCTACCCTATCCTAGGACTGCATTTAAGTCACGACTCTGGCAAAACACACAAGCACACATTTTAACGCAGATGTATTAGAAAACCTAGAACATGTCCACAGATTCTAGATACTGGGGCCATGACTGGGCCACATGCTGGAGTTTTTGTTCTGACCCATTTGAAGTTCATATGGTTGAATGTTTAGGCACAGTTTTGTGTTGAAAGTATTGCTCTCAGATTGGTTTAACTTACCATATATTATTCTTTTTGGGTTCAGAATAGCACTTGCAAATGTGTCAGACAGTCCTTCAGTAAATTACCTTAATCATCCTCCTAGAATCAGTTTTCTATGACAGATTACAGCACTTTATATTGAGATTTCAAGTAGTGCTTTGGTTCATTGTAATGACAATCAGGTCTGGTGTGGACATCAATACAGTTAAATTAGCCAACACTAGACACACCGCAGTCTGTGATCCACAGAGCCCACTACAAAGAATGAAGAACATGGATAAACAGCTTTCAACACTAGCACAAACGCAGCCAAAACAGAGTGAGGAGACATTGAGAAAAACAAGTGCAGGCAATTATGTATAGCTTATACAGCGGTAAAACCCAAGCACAGTTTGTTGAAACTAAAAGACTTGAACAGCAGTATTTAACTGCTTTGTGGCCAAGCACAAGTGTGAGGAGCAGTCACGGGTTTCTATGATCAGGGAAGCTAAATTTGATCTCAACTGGTCAGTAAAGATGCAACTGAGATGCGCTCTGATGTCGGGTGTGAACTGAAACCTATGGAAAAGGTGAAAATGGACCTGCCTGCTTCAGTGTTCCCACTTCCCGTGATATACTTTAGGCCAAGCCTACCTTTGCGCCTGCACTATGAAGCTGAATGATGGTGTTTACTGACTGCTTTGACCATTGACCCAGCTTTGAAAGAGGCCCATGTGACCTCCACTAGCCCTCAGAGGAATCTGGTGCAGAGACGGCAAGGCGTCAGACCTGACACGTCACACCCAGCCTGGAGGGTTCTGGTGTACACAGTAAGAAGGAAAGGAGGGAGAAAGGCAAGATTTCTAACCTGTGTGGGAAAGGAAATAGTGCCACAGTAACCTACATATCTCTGTGGTCTCTTATTTCTAGCCCCAGAGCACTTGAGCCAAACCTGGTCTTTCAATGGTGACAAAGACCAGAACATACTAGGATGACTCTAATGGAAGTACTTCCTTAACTTTCACCTCTTTGCTAACGTAAGCTCAACACCCACAACTGCCCACACAAACAGCTGAGATTTAGCTTTCATGTTTTTTTGCTCATTTCACATTTGTAGAATTTATTGCTGCAAAATCAAGGTGATTTGGGGCTCACCTGAAGTCTCTATATGTGTGTACTCGCTTACTGTCTCGCCTTCAGCTTGTACAAAATGTTACAGCCAGACAACTGACCAGAGCCAAAAGGAGACCATATAATGTTCATTTAGCCATTTTACACTGGCACCTTTTTAGATTTATAATGCTCTTTCATATTCCTACTTTGATCTAAAGTCCTCCATAGACTTGGTCTCTTTTATATTGCTATGCTTCCCCACAGGTCCAACAAGCACTTTATATCCTTAATGCATGGGAGCCTTTGATCCGTGTCAAAAAACACTGTTCAAGCACATATATGCTTATGCTGTATTTTTACTCAGTTTGCCTGTTTTCGTGGCACACTCACACAAACACTCTAACATAACCAACCCAACAGACCAGAGGTGCTTACCGATGGGCCCGCCTCTCCTTTCTGTCCTATAGGTCCAGCCAGCAGGGAGAACTGAGTAGGTGGCACCTCCCAGCTCTGGAAGCCATCAGTGGCAGGTGGTGTTACTGTGTTGTATGAAGGTCTGGTAGGTGGCAGGGTGACTGGAGCCTTGGTTGTTTTGACTGGCTTCGTTGGCTTGGTGACCTGTCTGGAGACTGGCTTGGAGGTTTTAGCAGTTGCAGTTTTGGAGATTGTTGATTTTGAGGGGCTGACTTTGGATGCTGTTGGTTTGGAAGGCACAACTTTGACAGAAATTACTTTGGGTTTGGATGGAGTGGCTTTGGATGTTGTAACTTTAGGATTGGGAGATGTTTTCTTGGCTGTGGTGGGTTGTGGTTTCTTTGGGACTGCATCTTGGTCTGATAAGGCATAGTCAGGTTTTGTCTTGGAGGGTTTGGTGCTGGTAGTGGCTGGAATAGTAGGTTTTTTCTTGTTGTCTGTTCTTGCAGTTGTCTTTTTGGGGCTGTTGTGAGGAGTAGGTTTTGGGGGAGTGGGTTTGGAAGGTTTCTGATTTGAAGCTTTAGAAGTGGAGGGCCTTGGGGTTGGTGGTTTTGTCGGGGGTGCTCTTGTCCTGAGTGGTGCTGTGACAGTTTCGGTCCTGGCCTTCAGGGGTGGGGAGGCCAAACCAAGCTGGACTGTGACTGGCATCACAGTTCCCAGCAGCGGTGTAGGAATGGCCCCAGGCTTGGGCTTCATTGTTTGGGCCACATATCTGACAGCTGAAGCAGCAGCGGCAACACTCTTGGCAAGGCTCAGCCCCTTGGGCTTCCTGGCCGTTTCTGGGCCACCATGATTAGGGGCAGCAGCGGTAGCTGTGATGTTTGTTTCTCGTGGTAGGATTGGCAGCAAGGGAGGAAGGTTAGGCCTGTATGTGTCTGCTTCCCTGCACTGTTTCTTAATGTACCTGCAGTAGTTGTGAGCTGCCTGTGCAGAAGGGACCAGGTCAAATTGGCAGATGGCTCCTTCAAAGTGTGCGGAGGCTTGCTGCTGGCTTGTCCGCCCCAGCAGGAAGGAGCCCTGGAGCTCTGGAGCCAGTCCCTCCTCACTGTCCCACCCAAAGTCTGCATGAACACTCTGCTCTCCGCAGGAGGCATATAGAGTCACTCTCTGTCCATTAATTCCAACCGCCAGCTGGTGCCACTGACCATCATGGGGCTCATAGGGCAGTGCCACTGAGGTGTTTGGTCCTGTGTGAAGGACCAGATTGCCCGGTACAAGCTGCAGACCAAGAAGTAGCTTCTTGCGGTCTGAGAGCAGGGTGAAGAGGAAAGCACTGTTGACACGGTGTGAGCGCACACTCAGGACCAGTGCCAGGTTGGGCCAGAAGGCCGCTGGGAAGACTGAGCGCGATGGAGCCTCAATGTGCGCCCGCTGGTTGAGGATGATCCCTGATTTGAACGGAATGACCCCTGCTGGCACCGAGCGTGACGGCTTCTCTCCCTTAAGCCCCAACTTTTGGAGGATGTCCACATCTGAATAGAAGGAAGAGCGGTGTTAGAGGTGCAAGCAATTATGACAGAATTGTTTTTGAAGGTTGAACATGAGTGCAGTTAAACAATAGTGAAAATGAAAGCCTATTATTATGTACTCTCTTTAGAACCTGGAAAATTTATTTTAAGTTTAAAGACTTTAAAGCCACAGTGGATCACCATCTGCATGTTTGATTTGGCTTAGGTTTTTTATATCCCGGATGCCCTTCCTGATGCAGCCTTGGTTCAGGGGAGCCAGGGTTTGAACCGCAAAGTCAGAGATCAGCAAAACAACGTGCTCTACCACCTGAGCCACAGCCCCTCCACGAAGGGGAAGTTTAGTATTCAAAAAATTCAAACATCAATAGCTGAACAATTGCATGGGTACAGGAGAGTAATTTGTTTCACACTGACACATCTGGACTGAAACCTTTCCTATTGTTTGTGCCAGAAATGGATAGAATTAATGCCAGTTTTGTTGATGTGGTAACACTTAAAAACGCGGACCCTTGAGCAACGATTACACACACACGTCAACAGGAAGGATAGCAGTCATGCTGAAGGAACCTGTGAAACATCTTAAAATTATTAACAGGACACTCTGGACTCATTCTGAGAATTCGCTCTTCCTGAAACAATTGGGACTCAGCAAAAATATTTTATCCATCTTTGCCAGTGGCGGCTGGATTGAATATGAAGGCTTACATGCCAGTTTTTACGATTACTTCCCATTAACAAAATAGAAACCAATCTATGTTTTGCTATCACACACGACAGGCATGGCAGAATCATAGCCTTACGTCATGTCAGACTCATCTTTCAGCCAACACAGAACAGTAGCTCCATAGAAATGGAGCTCAAATGCTGAAGGGTGAAGAGATGGGGAACAAAACAGTCAAAACAAAAAATGACATACAAAGCATAATAAACTCACTGGGTTTTGAGGCCGCCAAACTGCTTCTGTAGGCTGACTACTGCAGCTTTAGGCCAAAATAAACAACCATGTATAAGTCCAGACTGACATTAAACTGGGCTGATGGTAGGGGAGTGTGGAGTGACCTTGGTTGGTTGGTTCATGCTCTCTGAGTGATGCTGCAGAGCTGGTGTGGTTAGTTTTTTCAAATGTCGGCGGTCTGCAGACTCTTACTTCTCTCCAGCACAGCAAATTGTGGCATAATTTTGATTGTATTACTCTAGTGAAGCATAAAACAGCTTTAAGCATGCACACAACAAATGGCTACCACCATATAGAAAGTTTACTGCTGAACACGCCTGCAAACTCTTAAAAGGATCTCCTCACCATAAAATGTAAGTCTAATGTGGCCACAGTTTAACAACTCCAAAGGGTAACAAAAAATAATGTAAAGTTTCAAAGCCAAACCAAAGCACAGCAGCTCCAAATGTTTACCTAATTTTTGCCTTCCTGTCTTTGGGCGGTGAATTGGGTTTTGTTCTAGTCAGGGTATACTGTACTGAAGAGGCTATAAAGTTTAGATGGATTTTTGTTTGACACTGAGGATACAAAAGAATGAAAAATGATTCATTCTGCGATAAGAAATCTGACCTGCACTTCAAACATGAAAAGTGATGGAATAGTTATTTTCTTTTTTTATACTGATAATCAAGTTACATAAATTCACTAAAAGTCAATTACCCAAAGCAGCAGAGAGAAAATAATGCCAGAAATATATTTATCCCTTCACCACCATATTTTTTGTAGGGATTCAAATTGCCAATAACTTGCCATGGTCATGTGAGACATGAAGCAAGACAAGATTTTGTCACTGGAGTTCACCCGGTGCTGTTGGAAACATGACGGCTTGTGGAGGTTATTGTGAGGGGGCTCAGTCAAGGCCAAAGCAGCCAGTACCAGGAACGCACAATCAGGCTAAAGGACCTAATCCGCTCTTAGCAACCAGCTGGCCAACGCACTCCCCTGTGAGGCCAAGAGAAATCATTACTGTATAATGCTGACAAATATGTGTTTGTGAATTTTGAGGCACAAGGGGCAGAGGTCAGGATCTAAATGTACATTTTATGGCGAAATTGTGTTACTTCCACACCAATTAGCACATCTGAGTGCTTGTTAAAGTATGTTAAAGTATATGTGATGGAAATATTTGCTTCACTGATATCAAGGCATGGCGTCTTTGTGTTAAAGCTATAGGGGATTAATGAACCGAAGGACATCGGCATCATCAGACAACGTCCCTTTTCCTTTCTCCTCTCTGTCATTCTCATCAATAGAGTCAGTTTGAACATTCAGAACATGACCACAGTAACCACAGGTCAGTACAGCATCTCCCTGTCTGGAGGCAGAATGTAGTTTCCAGCCTTTCAGCCAACCCTGACTCTCTGTTCAGCGTTTCAGTCTCAGTGGTCCCAACGCCTCTCCATATGACCTGTGATCTCAGACCTAGGCCCCTCCCCATCTTTATTGTCTCTGGGCTCAGTCTGACCTGTGGTCACTGGACCTTGTCTAATGGGGACGTGTGTATAGAAAAGATAGAAAAGTGGACGAGCAATGTTGATGAGATGACAGAAAGCGGGAGAGATGAGGGGAAGGACAGATGGGATGTCCTAACAGTTGCTTTTGAGCCGTAGATGGCAAGGACTTCAATGAGATGCTTGTCTTTCTATAGTAGGACGCTTGCTTCATTACACCACTGTTTGGGCATCAGACTTTGGAAATATATAATTGCATGGAAAGTTGTTTCAAGAAATGTTTTTAGTGGGAATCTGATCCCTAGTAGCTGTGCTACTTATCAAGGAATTAGAGCGGAGGGAGGAAGCAGCTCAGAACTCAGATGCGTTTTGCAGAAAGAGGTCTCACATGTATCATGTCAAACAGAACGGATCCGTCCAGACTGGAATTCCTGACTGCTGCTAATACATAACACATTTTAACAAATGTTGAACCTGATTTTATACAAGATTAGGCTCATACCACACACATCTTAAACAATCTTCTTTTTTTTTTTTCACTGTGAAAATTGATCCAAATGTGGGCATGCTTCTTACATAGCCATTTCTTTAGGGTCTTTCCATGGCCTATAGGGCTGTTATACTTTCCCTTGCTTCAAAACATTAGGGCTTTATAAAATAGTCTGATGAAACAAGAGCTACGTGGGGTTTAGTGTATACCCATCCACATAGTGAATTCTCCTCTCTGTGTGGTCTCCTCTGCAGTAAAGGACAACAGGACTTGGCAGTGAGGCAGGGGGTGCATGACATGTATCTGTTCTGTACATATAGGCCTCTGTCTCCCAACTGCTTTATTTAAATACCACTTGCACTATTACTGGGGCATACATTAACCACATGGTTTTAGATATACAGCACACTATGTGGATGTGAACACACACACAGACTTGTGTTTAACACAAGGCTGGATGTTCATAGCCTTGTTCTGTGCCAAGTCACTCAAGTAGGACAGAGAGAATATCCCAGGCTCTTCGCTGTGAAATGTTATCCCTTGTCGAGGATGAAGTCACTGATTCACATTTGAACACTCTCAATGATCTCTCTTTTTCTGGCCAAAACTAGTCTGCATTGAGCCATTTATGATATTTCTTAATGGAAAAATCATCCTCACAGTAATACATTATATGTATTCCCACAACATTAGTTTTGGAGTCAGCACTTGTGAAAACGAATAACTTTCTTGCAAATTTATAAAACAGAAAATCAAGACTTTCTAACATGAATCAGAGGCATTTTGCGGTTATTTGGGAAGATATACACACAGAAAATGTAAGGAGGGATATAGAGGGGTATGACATGCATCATTCATCCCCTGCCAGGGACACTGGTAATGTGATGTGCAACTTTACATTTCTGACAGTATTTAGCGAGACAGGAAATAAGGTGAAAGAGAATATGACATGCAGAAAAGTCGCTAGCCAGAATAAAACAATGGACGTTGAGTTATGTTGCATGCAACTTCATTATAGCCCGACCTGATAAATTGGCTAATATAAGCTCATAGCAGATATATCGGTAAGGGATTGAAGATCAGATGTTCTGAAACATTGTCACCACTCTGTAGTGTCTTTATTAGACAGCAGAGAAAAGTTTATTTTCTAACTGTTAAAAAATAAAAAAAAAACGTTTATTTCTCTGAAATAAAATTAACTCACAATCTGCCAATGGCCCCTGAGAGTGATCCTCTGCAATACTCTGCTTTTTCCTCCATAAAATGCACTGGCCTTGCCTGTTGGCTCTCCCTCATCCCAAATGTGTGTGATAGTGGTGGTAGTTTGAAGAGCAGAGCTACTGTAAAGCTACTGAGAAAAAGAGCACAAGTGATGTTCATCATCAGTGTTTGCACCACTGACGATGGACATTCCTGCTCAAGCAGCCCCTCATCGTTCATCTCGTCAGAGTTGCCTGCAGAGTTTATCACTGCAGAGACACTGGAAATAACGGGGCCATATGAGTCCACAGCTGCAGTGGGTTTGAAGACACATTTCCTCATTCACACGGCTCTCCTCTTTAGAGAGAGCGCAGCTGTGAGTTCAGCCTCTTTGCAACAGTGATATCGGTCATAGACATCATTACTAGTTTTGACTGATGCCTAGTAACTCAATCAGAGCCTGAAACCAGCTCAGTTGTCATGGAAGTAACCCTTTTTTTTTTTGTTTTGTTTTTATTTCCATTTAGGAAAGGAATTTTCTTTTGTATATTTACATACTTTTTAAAGTCTGAAGTGGGATGGGGGATAAATGCAATAAGTCACCCCTTAAAATAACAGAAGTAGTTTTAACATGGCCGAACACGGAGCTTTGACTTTGTAACCGAACAATAAATTGAAGTGTAAAAAAAAAAAAGGTTTCAGCATTGTAGTAATTAACTGAAATGACATTTGGTTTTTGTCTGCCATCAGCTTTCATTCACTGTGTGTCGGGCCTATTCAACTCTGTGCCCTGTCGGTCTCAATCATAATGACTAGAGAAGAGAAGGGGCCAATTCACTGGAGTGTAACTATAACTTTTCATCAGGAGAAACCGCCAAATGTTAGAAAAAAAGTAGTTCAAATGTTCACCAGCTGCCCAAAAAAGAAAAAATTGAATTGACCCAAGTAAAAAGTAATATCTAGCAACAGTGGTCACAGAGGCTGACAAGCTGTCTGCTGACACTGCAACACACTTTTATATTTGCATAATTACCAAACCTACCGTGCACCTTCTTAATTAAACCAGCAGTAACAGATGTTTTGGCCACTTGCGAGAAGTGGAAAAAAGTTGTAACCACAACATTAACATATAATCAACTTTTCAACTACACAATCCTGCCAGCAGTTACGGAGCAGCATTATCGTTCATTTGGAGTTGTGTTTTTGTCCACCTGATAATTGTTAAGTCCAGTATTAACTCTCTTTTGGCTCTGTTTTGGTCTCCACCAAGTCCTGAGGGAATAACCTGGCTCATTATCTGCTAAATGCTCCACTATGTTCACCAGCTAGTCACTAACTGTGTCTGTCTGCATGCAGGAAGTGTTCAGCGGGTTTATAAAGGTGTTTTCACTGTAAACAGCTGCCTGCTGCAGCAGAAAACAAAACTACGAGAGCGGTCAGAGTGAACCAAAACAGTGAAATTGAGGGCCACACATTTAAACAGTGACCATTGTTACAATATAAAAATATTGCTTGTATTAACCTTTAAGTTGGTAAGATAAAATTAGAGATGAGATAAATAATTAGAAAGAAGTTCAGCAGTAGTTATTGTGTATTTTAAGTGGTTTATCTTATGTCTGGAACAGTGACCTCTACATCCCGTCTAATAAACATTGTAAATCACGGGACTGAGACAGAATTCTCTGTAAAGGCCAACTTTGAATGATCGGATCGTTCCCTTGCTCACTCAACACATGTTGTCATGACAACAGTTGGCCCAATTCTCATAGCAATGTGTTTACGTGCTTGGGCAATGACCAAACAGGCAAAGAATAACTCCACCCCCCCCCCCATGTGCTCCAATCATTTTTACAGTTTTTTCCACTGGTAAACTTCTCCGTTTTTCAGAGGAAAAGAGGTGAGAAAGAAAGAGAAGTGACTGAGTGGAGACGAGTGGAAGCCATGTCTTACCTTCAGAGTGTACTTGTGTAAGTCCCAGGTAACAAGTACAATATAAAACGGTACAGAGCAATAGGGCTCTCCTGGGGGAAGAGAGGAGAGGAGGTTAGAAACAGGCAGCAGTCACACAGCACTGCATATGCACATGCGATTACTGATGTTCAACTCTTAAAATAATTAGGTACCATTTTCTAATAAGGCACGCTTTATAAAACTGTTTATAAGTCGTATCTAATGGTTTTCATACATCATTTAAATAATTAATCAAATTACCACAAATGCTTTACTAACAAATTTTGGGTTGCCAGGTTGTTAAATGTTGTTCATGGGTTTCTCACTTTCTAATAACCCATAAATAAGAATACCTCATTAATTAAGGACTTTAATTATCAAGACTGCAGCTATAAATGTTGTTATGTATGTGTGTGTTTATAAATAGATTTTTGTGCAGGTGGTCAAACAGACCAATAAGTCAATGGCATTTTTCACAACCTGGCAACACAAAAGTTGTTTTTATTAATGCTTGTAACAGATGATGAAAGCATTTGTAAAGTATTTATTAACCTTTAATAAAACCATTAGCTTTATAAAGAGTGCCTTGTCAGAAAGTGTTACCAGTCATTTGAAGAACTTGCGTTTGACTGAGGAGCATCCTGAAGTATGCTTTAATGAAGACAGAACTGTGGTGATAAGGAAATCTATGGCATGTGGCTTCACATGCCACGAAAACATGACATAGACTGAGATTACAGAACTGATGTTTTCAGTATCACAAAAGGACAGAAATATTATCTGTAATCACTGTTTTTACATCGCATCAAAACACAGACGCAAGCAAAACCATATGCTTTGCAACTGAGCCACAGATATCATGTGAATAACAAATGGGAGCAGGATTCTGCAAAAGCACTTACAACTCAGAGCACCTCTCTCCAAAACACACACACACACACACACACACACACACACACACACACACACACACACACACACACACACAGCTTCAAGCTGTGGTTTGTAAGGCAGAAATACTAGAGTAGACTTATCCATCAACCGTCCTCCCTAAAACCAATATGCGTATACACACACACGCACACACACACACAAACACACACACAAAACATAAATGAAATGGTCTCTCTCAACACCCTCACCACATCCAGGTGTGCAGTAAAGCTAAGGGAGACTGATTGGCAAGTGGACTGAGAGCTCAGTGGGGGACCGAGATCTGGTGACAGGCAGGGGAGCCACTGTTTACCGCTGGAGGTCATCCAGACACACATGGTCACACACAAGTTGGGGGAGGAAATGTGTATAGCAGCTGTGGTTGGAGGGCCACAGAGAAGCAGGCCGACACAGGCGTGGGCCAAGAGCTCCAAATACATAAATGTGGGAAAGACGGTAACTATTGTGCAAACATATTTACCAGCACTATCCCAGGAAAAGAAATGTGAAAACAAAACAAAAGAGCTCCATATTAACCTGTGGCTGCTTCCTCCACCAGTCTGAGGGATTATAATCAGGGTGTGTGTACATATCTAAGTGTATGTGCTTGATGGCGTGCTTATGTGTGTGTTTATGGTGTCTACATCCCCTGTTCTTCTAACTGCTAATAAAGCGTCATCACAATCAGCCCCACACACAGCTGGCTGTGGTTACTCAGGATGTGTGTGTGTGTGTGTGTGTGTGTGTGTGTGTGTCCCAGACTCCAGCTGGTTACAGCCTCAGTCAGTTTCTTATCAGCTGAGGAGAGATCCGCTTTCTGTAAATGAGTCATGAATGCTGAGATTTTTTCACTGCAGCAAATAACGCTCATTCTGTCCCCCAGGCTGTTTACATCTGTGGAAACTGGACCAAGTTTCCTGGGCAACGGCGCTGTTTTCCTTGGCTTTTCACATTAAAAATTCTCTGTGGCTTGTTTAGATTTTCATTAGGGTGCTTTTGAAGTGTATATGACAAGTTAGGGTTTCTGTTGAAGGTGGTTGCACTGAGGAAGATTTGTGCACAGTGGACATTTAAAATCCGTAAGGCTGACATGTGTCTGGTGTGTGGTTTTCAAGCTGCAACAGTGAGCTATGACAAGACTCCCCGAGGGAATTCTGGCTGAGTGGACAAAATACAGGCCCGATGAATAATACCTCCTCCTAAGTCATACATTAAACCAGACAGTGTAACCTATATATTGTGCTGTGAGCCACTGAACTCGCATTTCAAACACAGGAGGGGGAGGAATACTGCTTTGTACTGCTGATAGCATCTTTCTCAACTCATGGATCCCCCGCTGATCTTAAGTGTGATTAGCAAAATCAGTTGTGTGACTGAGCAATAGACTGATGGAGACAGTGAGTCAGAGTTTGTTTGTTAAAATTTCTTCAAAATGTCTACAAGTGGCAAAGAAATTCAGAAGTGGAAGTACAGATTATAAACTGTTTGTTTTTCTCCAAACCAATGTTCTCTTTCTCCGTTGTACTTCTTTTTTTAAATCATCTCTCCCTAATAATATGTTTTCGCCATCGCCGTCTTTCTCTCTTTGCCTAAAATGAGACTGCATTACCCATGTCTAAACTCTGATTCTAACCTCTCGACCCCCGAACCCCCCCCCCCCCTCCACACACACACTCAAACAGCAGTGTGTCTGCAGGGCCAGCGACCAGTCAAAGGTTGAGAAAAAGCCACTGAGAAGCCAGTATAGTTTCTTTTCACAAGCTTGGACAACTCAATGATTCCCTGAAAGGATTTCCCAAAGGTGATCCTGCCCTCTGAGCACACACACACACACACACACACACACACACACACACACACACACACACACACACACACACACACAGTGGAAAATTCCTAAGGATGAACAGACAATAAAGCTGATGAGGAAGAGAGTGTAACTGGTATGTCTTTAGACCAGTGGTATACTTGTATGTCCGTTATCTGCTTCCTTCCTTTCCCTACCGTTTTCTTCATGACTAATTTCTACTTATCACATACTTCGTCTGCATCAGCCTTTTTCCAATTAGTTTTATGTTTGGGAGGAGATGAAAGGTGTGAAATGTTTACGTGACTCATCATGATATACTGCTTGACTTGACTGGCAACTGAAATTAATTATACAAGTTAGAAATTGTCTGGGTGGCTGTATATTACATTTAAAAAATGACTCTGTACTTGTTTTTTCTGTGTAAAAATAAATCTGTCAAAATATATCAACACATTGCTCATGAATAATTGCCTGTAAAAAGCCAGGAGTTAGACATAAAGGGCGACACCGTGTGGACATGTGGTGAACGATGCTGACACCTCACAGGTAGAATTGTGTTTTCTGTATCACAATCCATGCACATTGGAAATGAATGATGCAGTTACACCACTGTTAAACTGTGGCTACATTTGTGAGGCTATAAACCTCATAAAGCCATTTTTCCTTAACATGACAGTTTCTGCTCAACATTCAGGCAGGTGAGATGAACTGATACCATTTGGCCAACTTGTTTCAATGAAAAATCGGGGCGACAGTGGGTCAAATGTCTGGACTTTCCTTCTCCCATGATGACTGTATCCCACTATCTCAGCCACTATCTGAACCTAAACCAGATGTTCACTGCACAGTAAAACACATATTAATCAAAGGTGAGAATGATGCATGCGTGTATATATGAATGAATGAATGATTTGTCTGCCTCAGTTGTGCAACAGCTGGCTGCTGCATGCTGTAGCAGACACGAGACCAAGGTCTATAGGGTATATTACAACAGCTCCACACTATGTGAAAACATTTGCTGTAAACACTTGCACACAACATCTGTATTTTATATCAAAGTAGAAGTGAAAGTCATGTCATGTGCATGTTTTCTTAAGTAAATTGATAAGTAACATTGCATAAGCTGATGTTATTGTTTTACCTAATAAACTTAATAAGTAATAAGTATTTTCTTTAAAGCTGGGAATCTCATCCAACTTTAAAAAAAATAAAAAAATCTCCTTTTAACTACTCTGTGTAAAATGTGGCTGTGGACTCTGAATGCGTAAACAGGAAAACATGGAAAGCATCCCAAGAAAACCTATCAAAAGCTCGAGTGGATGCTGATGAATCTCTCATGAAACTTTATAGGTCTGAATAATTGCTGTGCTTGCTCTATCAGATGAGTCAGTTTAGTAAACACTATTCAGCAAAGTCTCTGCATGCACCAGTTTGCCAGAGTGACTCTCAAACACTTAAATGAACTATAATTCTTTGAGCAAATCACACTCTGTCTTGCACTAAAGAAGAAAGATAGGAGGGAATTTTAAATGTAAATCGACACAAATGAACCTTCTGATTGTGCTTGGTCTTTTAGTTCAGTTTAATAAAAATTAAAATTAAAATCACCGGGAGGGGGGGGGGGGGGGGGATAAATTCGGACAAATAGATCCATCTTGGCAAAATTGTGATAACTGTCATACAAATGAAAAATGGTGACAAATGACACCCATGGTCCAAATAGACCCCATACAAAGCCTCAATGGTCCCCTGTGGACACCGGACCTGGCCCACAGCCAGCCGGCACATCACAGGTACGCACATGGAGCTTTACAGTTCCTTAAAGTGTAACTGAGTCCCAGTGAGCGGTCACACCTTAACACCCTCTCATCACAGCACACAGACACAAGAGAGTGAATGAAAACAAATGTTACTTACTTTGTGTCTAGATGAGAGGTTCTGCAATCTCTCCTTCGGGTGCCTAAATTCATTTGTATTCATTTGTCCTGGCAGTCAAAAACCTGATCCGTTAATCACAGCGTGACTCCTTTGCAAGGGGGGCAAAAGACACCGGTCGCCGCTTTACACATTTGACAAGCTTGAGATGAACTTCCAGAGGAAAAAACTCATGTTGAATTGCCTGTCAAGCCCGACATAAATTCCTTCTGGCAGGCTGGTTTGACAGAGAGTTTTCCTGTGCGATTGTCTGTCGATATTCCCCTGTGTTTCATTCATTTATGCCGATCCAGATTGAGGGCCGCGCAGCCGGAGAGAAAGCTGGGTTCTTTTGGATGGGGGGTTACGGAGTCAGGAGCGTTGGACTCATCCCTTTCCTTTTTAAATAGGCTTTCTGTGGGTAAAGCGATGGCAAATGCACCGCACGGCCAGGTGTCAAGTTACAAACCCAGCGGTTGTATCGAGCAACTACACGCCTTCTCCAGGGGGTGGCCACATGGATCCTACCCAAAGGCCCATGCACCGGTAAACCCTAATGAATGAACCACGGTGACACTGGTGGGGCAGCGCTTAACTGCCCAACAGGGATGCCTGCAGCTACTCCAGAGACCCTCTCTTTTTTCCGCCTTATTCTGTGGAAGGAATTGATTGCAAATTATAAACCACTTCTTTGGATTTTCTCAAGTTAGATGGTGTGTGAGAGTTTATCAGCAAGGGACTGCTTTATGACTTTTAAACTCATGTTAAAATGGGGAAAAATATGAGGGTGGTTTTGAAAAAAAAAGGTATGAGTAACATATTGGAAGGGTTACTCATGAATTTTAATTCAATGGAAAGATCTCTCTATTTCCTCACACACATGTAGTCATAATGTGAACACTGTCCAAAATCTTGGGCAAGTTCATACAGAAATTTTGCAACATTTCCCTATGTGAGACATCAGTTTTGCCCATTGTCTTAAAGAAGTGTTAATGGAGACATGGAGAGGGAGCAGCACCTGGATGAGCTCCCATTACCTTAAGAGGGGTCACGGCCTGGTGAAGGATGAGACCTCTGCACAGCCACAGGAGCCAGTAATTACCACCTGACATCTGTTTGAGATGTTTCATGAAAGTGTTCACTTAACAGGGTGATAAGACATTTTGTGCTCCTTTTCAAATACTTGGAAAAGGAGGTAGTTTACATAAGGACTATTTCATCAGTAGAAAGTGCGTCCAGTGGAAATTGCTCTCAGCGAGGTGTGTGGATTATCCACGGTAACGGGGATACTGAGATATTCCACTCACCTTTTCAGATGAGAATCTTGAGACCTGCACATATAAAACTAAAACTGTCCTCATGGCGAGTTGACACCAGTTGTAAATGAGAAAATATTAGTCTTTTTTTTTTGTTTGTTTGTTTTTAATTTTGATGAATCCTTTAACTGACAGGGCAAATGAATGAACAGTACTAACACCTCCCACATCAGCTCCATTAATTGCCTTGGGCGTTTCTGAGAAACACACACCTGCTTAGGCCTCTGCCAATCATCTCTTTGACAATTTCCCAAATAAGGAATAATAATTCCTCGTTTGATTCTAATTAAATCAATTTGAAGTGAATAATTGGATATTTTCTGAAGTAGGAGGATCTTATCACTTAAACACCACATTAAACTCACTAAATCTGAATGAATGCAGCCAAACACTGTATGACCTGGTATTACAGCAAACTGCTTGTTCACATGAATGCTGCACACAGAAAGATCAGGGGACAAACAAATAGCTGAGGAGGTTATAAAGTAAAGATGCAGGTGACTTTGGTCCATTAGAGTTCAGTCATTGAGCTGACTGGCCAGAGGCCTTAAGCACTGAAAGGTCGCCTTGAATGACACTCTGTTAGGGCGGGGCCCATTGCGTGCGTCAGCTACGGCGATCTCTCTGTATTTCAGCCCAAGGCCGTTGGTCAGCCAGCCCAAGGGGTGGGTGCTAATGGTTGCAAGTCATTAACATCCTCTTTACAGTCCCCTTCACACACTCTGTCCCTTGTGTTTCAGTGCTGGGTGCCACCCGACCCTCCCATGTACTTCCAATGAGCCACAGCGACTCTGCCCCCATCTTCCAAATTACAAACTCTGCGCTTGCTAGCGCGCTCACTGCCACCCCTTAAAGCTGCTTAATTATGGTCATTGGCACCACGTCTGAAAGCTCCCTTTATCCCCCCCACGCTCCAGAAATAGGCCCTGCTGAAGCGTACAGGCAGCCCAGATCAAACGCTCCCCATAGGGAAGGGGTCATTACTGGTACTCAGGGCGGACACAGCCCAATGGGTGCTGGGCCACGCCTTGAGCCCAAATTGCAGCCTGGGCCTAGTGAGGACACAAGACTGTTCTTTGATGCACGGCAAGAGTAATAGCAACACAGGCTGTTTACATATCAGTGTTTACAGTGAGTTGTATACTGTACATACACATAAACAACCAATAGTGTGTTTTGCGGACTGAAATCTAAGAAAATTGGGCACTGGGCTTGGTCTGGTGTTCACATGTTTCTCATGGTTTATATTTATCCAGATGTCACAGCTGTTTTACATATTGTAAGTATCATGTTTTGAATTGTTTCCAGGTGACAAAGCCCTTTATCAATAAAATAAGTATAGATTAAATATAAAAAATATTCAAGAAGTACTGGGCTTTTATAAAATATATTACAGTGTATAACATTCACAATTTAAATCACATTAGAAAACATTCAAACTAAATCAACTAAATTGGTTGTGTTTTCAGAGCACGTGAAGACATAGAATAACCTCATGTCACTCAACAAATAAATAGGTTGTAAAGACAGTCACCTCTGTGTAGGTGTGTTTTCATGCTGGGCAGTGGCAGAGGTTATGGAGGTGGTGGCGGTGAACCAGACAGTGCTGTCTCTCTCAGCTCCACTGCACACAAGAAGACTGTTCATACAAGGAATGTGTGTGTGTGTGTGTGTGTGTGTGTGTGTGTGTGTGTGAGTAAATGCTCACAAGCATGTGTGTATATGTGGAGTGTCTCAGTGGTTTGTGTTTTTCCTTTACAGGTGGTTCTGTCCACTTGTTGGTGTTCCTGGTCCTGTCTCCTTCCTGTGTAAAGGCATGGTTTTGTGATGCACTGGGGAGGTGGAAAGTGGTCAAGTTCCTGTCTGCTGTGATTTCTGTCACTCTCAGTCCCATTTTGGTGCCTTTCTCCTTTTCTTTCTCTTTCTATTTGTCTAACGCCTTTAATCTGCCACTCTCTACTATACTCAGACCTCCTCTATCTTCTTCCCTTTGTCTGCTAAACCTTCATTTCTCCCCATTTCCATTGCTCTTTTTCTCTTTGTCTCTGTCTCCCTGTCATTCCTTCACCACAAGCATTTCCAGTGCTGGCACACCAGAGTAGACAGCCACCCTGAAAACAGTGCCACAACCATAATGAGCATGTTGAGTTCTCATAATAACGCCAGAATAACCTGCCCGGGGGAGACTGGCTCTTTTGGGGGCAGGAACACAAACCTGGTTACCCTGGATTGGAAGTGTCAACACCACACAGACCCGCACTTGTTAAAGAGTTGAGTTTCTCCAGTATGTTCCGTTTTTAGATTGATTTCTGCAGTGTTTGCTACTTTCTTACTGTATTTTTGTGTTCAAGGTTGAGAGTAGGTGTAAGGTGCTAAAATGATGCACATTTACTGTAATAAGTCAGTGGCTTTCACACTGTACTCTCTGTTTAGGGACTGTATACAAAGTATTCAGAGGGAGGGTTAGTTCAGAAAAGGGGGAGGGTGATGTATTTTGTTTCCTTTTTGCTTAGGAGGAGGGTAGTCAAAATGTTTTCGGAGAGCCCAGAAAATATAGGACTTTATCTCTCATATAAAGTGACATAGACAACATAAATAAAGAATGGCAAGAATTTGGGATTCATCATTTTGTTATATGTGCCATAATTTTGGAAATTGCTAATTCCAATTCTATTGTGCAATTTAGTGGCTATGTGAAAATTATTATTCCATAAACATATAAAGGATTACATTTGAGTCCACCACGATGCCTGTGCAACTTTGTAATGGTGATTTGACGGTGCCTGATGCAGATCCTTGCAGATCCAAACTTTGTTGCTTTATTAAAATTCCTGAGAGCTACTAGCACAGTGTGCTGATCTTTTTTTCTTACTATTACATATATTTAACCAATGAAAATTATTAACACAAGCTTGTGACTAAATCTCATGGGGTTTTCTCACTTCCTGAAAAGTAACAGTTTAATAATTTTTCAGCTCCTCTCCCCACACTTATAATTTCTCCACAGTCCCTTACACTTTCCTTTTAAGAAGGACTTTGTGAATGCACACAAGCAGCAGACGAGGCTTTTTAGCCTGCAAAAGAAATATCTTGCAATATTTAAAAGTAGAGCAGAAGGGTCTATGGCAGTACAGCTTCTGCCTCTTTTGATTCCTGACAAAGTTTTTTGGCAGCCAGAGAGTATTGACACAAGACCAACTTGGCACCACCAGAAAGGAGCAGCACACTAGGAAGTTAGTCCACACCTGTGTGAGCATACGCATAGAAGATGTACTGTATATACTGTACGTGTGTGCACAGGTATGCAGGGTTTTAGATGTGTATGTGAGAGAGAAAGTAGCTGGATCGAGTGCTGTGAAATTCCACCTTACAAGCTCCTCCCTCCATAAACAGTAGACTCTGACAGCATGTACAGTAGGAGAAACCCTTATTTTAAATTCCAGGCAGGTTCTTATTCAATTCACAGTATAATGAAATCCCACCTCAGCGTGCAATTCATCTCCTGATTAAATCCAACTTCAATTTCCGATTCAGTACTTATCATCTGTCAAACAGAGCCATAATTCATTCTTATTCTGGACACAAGGCTCTGTATTGAATTTGGATTGGGCCACCAGAGACCAGGGTAGCCTAAGTGGAAACAGCAGGGCCTAGTGAAACCTGCTCTCTCTGGCATAAAATCAGTGTCCAGATTCCAATGATGCCTTCTGTAAAAGGACTTCATTATGCTCTCAGAATATGGACTAGACAAATATTTGGCTTGGTCATTATGATGCTGTATCCACTCCCCCCATGGAACCAAGTCCTACACCAGGCTCAGTGTTTCTGCATCCGAGAGATGGCTCACCCTACCCCCCCATCAGCGTCTCTCTGTCTCCTTCCTGATACAAGCCAAACGGAAAGAAAGGAAAACTTAATTCTGCAAGACACAATTACGGGAATATTAAAAATAAAGAAACAGGGGAACAGAAATGTATTACTGCAGCAGTGATTCATGAAATGTTAGGAGTGGATTATCTGTGTTTCATAATCAGAGAAGACAGGTATGAAACCTTAGATCGTTTTGAGGAAAAGCTCCTGTCAACTTTTGAATTACCCTGTAACTTCTCTGTCGCCATCATTCTGACATAATTCAGAAGTGGTCAGGAAGTGTCACTCCCTCAGACCCCCACATCCCCAGACCCCTCCAAACAGATGGTCTTTCACTCCAAATTCTCAGCTCCTGCTCCACTACTTCCTACTCCACCATCACTCCCACCTTCCTCTCCACACAAACACACACATACATTCCTATCTTACCAAAAGTGGGCTGTTGGATTACGCTGACCAAGTGTGGACCAGTTTTTTTTTTTTTTTTGTCAAGAGGAGAATTGCAACACTGGCTGATATCTACTTATCAAAGAGGGGACCTCCAGTCCTTCTGAGGCTCAGTGAATTGTTAGGTGCAACATCCAAAGTGAAGACTGAAAAGACTGAAAAGACTGAAAAGGGTACGCGGTGGCATGGTGGGTTTCTTTTTGACCATAAGATGCCAGTGGTACAGTGTTTGGTTTGAATCTTGCCCGTTGTTGAACCCTGGAGCATCAAAACTAATCCTGCTGCAGGGGTGGCTGTGGCCCCATCATGTCATGGAAAACCATGAGTAGCAAACATTTTGGAGCTACATGGAGGTGGAAGAGTTTTGTATATGTGTATATATAGCAATGTGTAATTTTACTCTGTATATAGATATATATTGCCTCTTCAGCATGGCAACCCCAGAATGGGGCCGGCCCTGTTATGGTCATGAAAAGACAACACAATGTACCAAGCTTTTTGTTTGTACATTGTGGCCTTTGTATTTACCTGACAAATATTTACCTGACAAATATGAGTGATGTCAATCTTCTCATCAAGAAAGCATATAAGCAATTCCCCAATGCTGTTGTGTGTTTGCATACTACATTGGCATAAGTAACCCATGTCTGTGCATGTTTATGTGCAACCGAACTATACACAAAAACTTTGTGTGTGTTTGTGCATGTGTGAATGTCTACCGTTAACTGTCCTGTAAAGCAAAACTGTTCCAGGCCAGTTGCTGTGCCTGGGAATCACTTTCAGATGGTTCTGATAGTGGGATATTATCCGACTCCCTGTGGCCGCAGTGACTGCAGGAAATTGCTGAATTTTCTTATAGACACGAGTCATGGGGCCATATGACCCCGTGTCCTGTCCATACCACTGAGATAACTTCCTCTTCCGGACAGTGACACAAGCCATCATCATTAGTATGGCCAAGGTGAATGTTTCTTCTTATTAAAGAGACCCTAACTTGGAGCCTGGACTCCTTACACAGCAAAATGTGGCTTACTGTGTCTCTCTTCGCCCAGAGCACAGGGCTTTCCATTAATGACATCTCAAGCATATTTCATAGGTTTACAGATAAGAAGACAATATTTTTTCAAATCTACTATTGAGAAAAATAAAAATGGGTTTCCTGTAGCAAACCAAGCCCTTAGGTAAACCTTCCTCATTCACCCTCATTTAATACATTTATCTCTAAATCTATCAGCTTGGCCTCCATTTATCAAAACCATGGTAGGTAAAGAGAGAGATAAAACAGATTTAGGATCCATTCATCCAAAATAAAGCCTCCCAGCGGGCAGGTCATGCGGCTTTTTCGTGCTGCAGAGCTATCCCAGGTGGGTGGAAGGGCATATTTGGGCAGATGTGCTTGTGGAGCACGTACGCCAAGGCGCATGTCGGAGATTGGCAGAGCTCTGTTAGTGCTGCCAATCTTAACTCCCTTTGCCCCCTCTTTCCTGCTCTCTCATTCCTACTGCTGGTTCTCCTTTACTATTTCTGTGACCCTACCTCTACCTCCTGCCTCTCATATGCCACGGAGGGAAGCCAAGTTTCGAGGGGAGAGAGGAAAAGCTTATCCTTTCTTTAAGTCCACCAAAACTCTCTCTGCGAAAGCCCTCAGGGCTATATAATAAACATTTCATTTCCTCTGGCAAGCAATAGGAAGGCTTATATGATGTAAAAGAGCAGAAATAGCAACTCAAAAATGCTTGTCATTCTGTGTTTCTCGGGCCTGGCTCATTCCTCTGGTTGAAGAGCTGGATCACTGTATGAAAAGCTTTTCATTCTGAGGTACATTTACTTATCTTACTTCAGAGGGATGGAGGCGCTTTATTTTAGATGGGGCAAATAATGCTGTATTTTAAGTCATCGTCTAAAATAAAATATCTTTTATGACAGTTAAATGGGATGACTGCACAGTGTTGGTGACAGAATTGACAGTAAGTATGCAGTTAAAAGCAGTAAAAAAAAGTTCATAGCCCGTTCCATCATTCTCTTCAGGTTTTATGTCACTATTCCAGTCATATAAATTTCAGTAACATTTACCAAAATGTTTCTTTACCAACTGTTTTATGTGATATTCCAAACAATTTTGGCATGTTGATTATTCATCTTTTAATATTTGTTCTTAAAAAACTGTTTCATAAGGGTTTGGTTGATAGACGGGATTTTTTTGGACATTAAGGTTTTTGAATCTGGACCTCTGTACAGAGCCAAGCCAAGCCACAGATCCCATAGTGGTGGGGATAAAGACCACACTGATTTTTGAATCTATCCTTTCAGAAGGAAACTTTGAGCACTTTGAAGTACTTGGTGAGAGAAACTTTGCCCTGTGCTTTTTCCCCAGTCGTCTTCCATCATCCTGACACCAAGATCCTCCCTCCATGTAGTTTGAAAAATATTAAGGAAGCCACCCCATCCCATAAATACTCCTCTAGTTGAACTTAATGATCCTAAATTGTAACTTTGGAGCATATATAAAAATAACAAGAAATCTTTCCCATAAAAATCAAAGCTATGTGGACAGCAGTGACTGAGTCAAAAACCAGAAAAACATGGGAAAAAGTAGAACAAAGCCACCTTGTCAACCATCATGATTTTTGCTTGCCTACAGTTCTACAACAAGTTGGTAGTTTTTGTCACTTTCAAATGTTCATTTGGCAACTGTTTTGCGCCCTGTGAAGTGGGCACGGTGCAGGAGCGGGTTGTGCATACGATGCAACAAAGTAGGAGTTCCAAGTAAATGTGGAAGCCCAAGGTGAGCTGTCAGTACGTACATTAAGTCTGACATTGCATGGAGTACAAACATATATGAAGACCACGTGTGCGCTCAAGTCAACGTCATTCTGTCAAAAAAATTAATTCTGCCTTAATAAAGTAGAATTGACAACTGTGGCTACACTAACACAGAGACCCTTCTTTTCTCCTCATGGCACAAGAGTACCTATTATTCTAACAGATTGTTAGACCCACCACACATGAGCATTTCCTCCCTAGCCAAAATAAATACTTGTAATGATAATACTTAGGTCTACTGCGTATACCTGCAGTGTATTTAGGTATGAAAAGCAGACATCTTCCATGCTGTTGCTAAACCATCACACAGTATGTAGGATGGTTGGTGGATAAGGTGACTGTGACATTTCCATCAGGCTGCATGCTTATTTTCCTCTGGACAAATAAGCACCTATTGCTGCACTCACCCCTTAATTCTGACAGTTTCTAATCTGAGTGTCTTTAGAATCTTTGTTCTACCCTTCTCTTCAACATCTGATTTTTGAATTATGAAGTCTAGATGTCCCTGGATTATGTCATCTTTTTTAGCCACGCTAGCAGCGTGGCTCTACGAATTACAAAGTCAGTCTGTTGGTTGGTCAATTGCTCCACCCTTTCAGTTCAGAGTGAAACATTTCAACAACTGAATTGGGATTGCCATGAAATTTTGCAGACGTTCATGCTCCCCAGGGAAAGAATCGTTAGCTTGATATCTCGACATCTACCAGATCGATTGGCACACAATTTTATACTTTCCAGACGATGTATCCTCATAACCGTTGTGACTTTTCCTATTTTGGATCGGAGTGGAATTTTTTCGACACCAGTGGCGTAGGTATTCATGTTTGCTCTTAATACAGTCTCATAGAGCTGCTAGCATGGCTGTAGATTCTTGCTATAGTGCTGTTCCTCCGTATTGACCCCCCCCCGGACAAAATTAAAGACTTTGAGTTTCTGTTTCTTTTCTGTCTATCCTAAAGCCCTTTTGTTTTTTGTGCTTTTGTAGTAAAATGAAAAGTATTTCCATGTTGCCAGTGAAATGCATGCTGGCTTGTCCCTGTGAGAGCATATAAATGATAATGATACAGCAGAACCCAACCTTTAGGATGCAGAGACTCTGTGAAAATGGTGGGAGAATTGCTGGGTGTGGAACGTCAGCCCAGCATGATGAGCCCACAAAGACATCTGTGAAAAGGACTGAGGGCTATTGGATTAGAGGATGACAAAAATGTTTACTTATTTAAAAGCACCATAATTGCATTAATTTGTAGAGGATGTTTTGCAACTTTTTTGTTGTTCCAATAACACCTATTCCAAACATTTCATCATCCAATGCCTGATAACCAAATAACAAATGTCAGGAGTCAGATCATTTTGCTTCCAGCTAAATGATATAAAAGGCACATACACAAAGGCTGTTTGTATATGCCTGTAGTCATCAAATTAAATCTGCATAATTTTCCTTCTTGTAAAACATTGGTTTTATGACTTAATAAGCGTTAGAATCTGGAAATGATCATTTTTTAAAACTCAGCATTAAAACAGAGGCATGCTCAGTGGCGAGCAGTACATCATCAAAAGATTTAGGAAATAATTACAACACAGTATGAATAACTGCCTCTCTCGGACAAAAATAAAGGAGCTTGTTCCATAACATCACCGTAATTTTATTGCACATTTCCACCATCTTGCCTCACATTGTCTTCATTGTGAGTTTCTGCTGGTTTCCACTTTCTCATCCAGTGGATGACACACGAGTAGATGTATGCAGCCCCTCATAATGGGCAGGGTCAATCTGAATGAGACCATTATGATGTATGGTGATGAACCTTTAAGCATGTGCATTGGGGAGCGTTGCATCAAGCCTCTGATCTTGCTAGCTATTTGTTGGTTTACTGTTTTATTCTGTCTTAATGTTGGTCTTTTGTGGGATGTGGCTTCATTTTAGATCACAGAAATCTCATAAAATCTGGTATGGCATCCTTTTCTATTTTTATATGCACTTTGACTTGGGGGCCTGCTACAATAAGATAAAGATGTGTTAAGTGAATCTTTGAAGAAAATGCCACATTTCAGCCTGAGGACTGTAACACTGGTTTAGTCAGAGCTGTATATTGTGGTCACGTTAAGGTCAGGTTAAAGTGGCACTTAACAGGATAGGGCATAAATTACCATTTAGTGACAGAGACATACTTCAAGTAATCTCAGTTTCTGGAATGGAGGCTTTCCTGTGAGTCACACTTTTGGAGATGAAAAAAATCAAGATTTCCTTAACTCGAACAGATGAAGTTAAAGCTGTACTCCTCCTGTCTGGAATTACTCCTCCAGTTTTATGATCAATTCTTCAAGTTGACATTTTTAGCTTTTAGTGAAATATCTTGACAGCTACTGAATGGATTGCCTTGACATTTGTTGCAGAGATTCATGGTTCCTGGATGATGTATCCTAAAGACTTTGCTGATCTTCTGACTTTTCCTCTAGCGCCACCATGAGGTTCACATTTGTGGTTTGTTTGAAATATCTCCACAACTGGGATTGCCATGAAATTCACATCAGATATTCATGTCCCCTATAGGATGAATTGTAACTTTTCATGTAGTGCCACAATCAGGTAAAAATTTCAATATTTCTCATACACCATTTAGGAATGATAATATCCTTTAGCTGCTCCCAGAGCGCCTCAGGATCATGTACTTATTGTCATAAGTCTTATTTTTTAGCTAGACAGCCTATGATCCCAATGCTAAAAACACCAGTACATTTGGTTTTGAATTCAAGGTTGTTTTTTTAAAACCTATCTTTATCTAGAGAAAATAACAGCAAGTGCACTTTTTAAGACGCATCCTGCATCTACATGCTGTAACACCATAATCAGCATCCTCCCTGTCAGACTCTGACTAACTGCCACTGGTTCAAATGAAAGTTCAGTACTTAAAAGAATTTTTAAAAAATTAACGAATTAATGAAAATGCAAGTGCCTTATATTCTACATTTCTTCACCCAGATTGTCGCAGTCTGCTTGACGCAGGCCCGTCTAACCTCCGGGATATTTCAAGACATGACATCAGCTCCCACTGTGACCCTCTACATTATCTACAGTGAAAGAGTGAATCGGTCTTTATGGAAAAGCACTGTCCACACTAATGACAGACGTCGTGGATCTCCTCCAAACAAACACTCTCTCTTGATTTGCTTTGTGTTGGACTGGACTCACACTGTACACGGAACCATGTTAATCTGCGGCTCTGGCACGTGACTGAATGTAGCTGGAGTGACTTATACTTAGATTGAATACAGTCTCTATGTGCCTCTGTTATTTCTTTGGGAGGGAGGGAGCCAGGAGAGAGAGAGACAGGCCAGTCCAGTGCCATTTCCAGTGGCAGTCAACGAACGCTGGCCCTCTCAGAGCGCAGGAGGCTGTGAAACGCTTAGAGCTCCTTGCGTGTTCGAGTAAACACCCTCTTTTGGTCTGGGGCCCCTCCAAGGGTCAATACACTGTTACATCACAAAAGCTGGATTCATGGTTAGTTTCTCCAAGGTCTAGAGGAGGAGAAGAAGGGCACAGTGCAGCCTCTCTTGGGCTCTTTGTCACTTTTTTAGGACCATCTTATGAAGCCATCTCCTCACATCGTTATTCTTGTCCCTCTAATCTCACACTCACTTCCTTTCTAATTAAATGTCTTTCATTTTGTCACGCTCCCTCCTTTCATTCAAACTAATTTTGCCAATTCTCTTTCACTCCTCCTTTCCTGTCCCTTCGTTTTACACACACACACACACACACACACACACACACACAAACACACACACTTTCCTTCTGTATTCCGTTTTTCCTGGATCCAGGTAAATGAAGGCTCTGAGAGCGTTTGGTGAATGCGGCCACTGGCTGCCCACACCGCAACGTAAAATGGACAAACCCTCAGGTAGAGGTGGAAGTGTTTTTTGTTGACTAACAAACCAGCAGCATCACAACCAGAGTTCTCAAATTTGGAAACCTGTGTTGGATGCATCTGGGTCTTCTCTGAATGCTTCACTCAGGAAAATTACAACGACCAGGATAGCAGTGAGGAAAATACTGAAGTAAAGATTTGCCTTGTGAAATGAGAGTGTATGCCTGAACATAGATTAGACTGCAAGTGACCATGCAATGCTTGAGAGGGATGGTTCCACAGAGGAACAATGCTACCTCTGGTGGTTATATGTGCACAATGCACGCTGCAGAATCAGCCAGTATGTCTGAAAAAACTCTGGATTTGTGGCAACATAAGACAGAACATAATTAAATATAAATATTACCAAGTGATTTCTGGAAAGAAAATCATCATTCATTTGAACAGGAGGCCTATAACCTTAAAAAAAAACAGAGGAAAAAAAAGGTAATATTTCCACAACAAGAAGCAACTAAACAAATACAATCCCATAATCCCTCAGTACATGGAGAGGGCTTGTTACTGAAAGTCTAATAGTCAAGAGACAGAGAGAAAATTAGTAGCTAGCTGCAGCCTACTATATTTTTCTTTGAGCATATACAATAATTAACTTTATATATACGTTCCCAAACCCAATGCTTAGCCATCCCAGCTGTATATTTTTGGTGCCAGTAACCAGGCAGAGGCCACTGTCATTTCCCACCAAGGATTCAGTCTTATGCAGCCTTGTCTCACATGAAGCCTCTTGGCTTAAACCGCCACACTTGTCCCAGTAAACCAAACCTTAATGACAGGCTTGTCTAAAGCTGGAGTCTGTAAAAATGCTTCTGGGCACTTCTATTTGTCTATGTCTATTTCCTATATTTTTTGTTCTGAGTTTATTTGTGCTTTTTTTTTTTATTATATATATATATATATATATATATATATATATATATATATGTATATGTATTCCTGGTTTTTGCTTCCGGTTATGGGAGAAAATGTTTTTTCAGTCATAGAGAAAAAAAAAAAAAAAAAATGGCACTCATACATTTGTCCTGTACTGTTTCTGGTTCCAGCAACTGAAATAGAAGATAA
This sequence comes from Seriola lalandi dorsalis, assembly GCF_002814215.2. Taxonomy (NCBI): domain Eukaryota; kingdom Metazoa; phylum Chordata; class Actinopteri; order Carangiformes; family Carangidae; genus Seriola; species Seriola lalandi. The sequence goes on along the minus strand of NW_019524529.1, from coordinate 153,095 downwards.
GTGTGCAATTTATAAAATTTGATTTTGCTCCTTCCTTCTCTCTGAGGCAGGCAGGATGCAAGCTCAACTGAAATCCCAGTGGGGCCGTGTTTTTTTCTTTTTTTTTTTTGGGACCTATTTTGAATGGAGCCTTTCTACAAAACTCATTAATATCATAGTACAGTCACACCTATATTCGCTAGCTGAACTTCCTGCAGAAATCCAAACAGGTCAGAAAGAGACAGATGGACTTTTGAGAATTCCCCGTGTTTGCCTCCCACTAGAACAGCAGGCCTGTGTAGAGCCAGGGCTCTGCCTTATGAGGGGCGCTCACTAAGGCATCACTGAGACTCGTTTCACAGAAAACATCCATCAAAAGGCTTCATTTAACTAGAGATGAAAGGTGAGCCTTTTAACTCCTTCCTCTACCCTAAGCCTGGCCTGTTGACTCTCTCATCTGTTTACGTTCCGATGCATAAACATCGAAAGCACCTTCTGTATACGAGGCTCCTTCCTCCGCATGATTAAGTGATAGTCTGCATGAAGTCCTCATATTTTCTATATGATGAAAAAAAAAAATATGGCCCCTGCGCTGGATCAAATGTGTGCTCTGTTCTGCGCAGTGTACTTCTCACTGTGTGAACGTGTGTTTGCATGTGCTCACATGCAGCAAATAGCAGCATAACTCTTGGCCATATGCACAGAAGTCCAGTTCCCGGACAGATTTCCTAGACAGTGGATATTTCAGTGTGTGCTCAGGTGTGAACAGTATCATATCAGCAAAATATATGGTGTGATGTAAAACTACATGGTACCTATCACAAAAGTACAATAGGGCCGAGAAATGGATGACACAAAAAAAAAAAAAGAAATTTGTGGCTTTATAATATACAGGAAGTCAGTGATACCACTGCTCAAAGTCGAATTTGGTATTTCTTTCACCAATGTATGTAATCTAAAGACAACGTTGTGTTTACTCTCAAGCATCCCTCAACACCTGCAGTGAGGATTTAGGTAATTGGATGACAAGCTACTCTATCTCTATTTTCATGTGAGTATATATGGTTATTTCATGGATCACTATAATATTATTTATGGTAATTTGGGTGCACGAGGTGTCAATCAGTGTTGGATGTATGAAGCTGGGTAAATCCTTTTGGGGGGGGGGGTCACACAACAGTCTTGTGCTAGAAGTAAATTCCCCATTATGTTATGTAACAAGTAGATTTTGCAGTGCTGGAAGAACTCAATATTTTCTTCTTCTTTTTTTTGTTGGTTTTCCTCAGTCGGTGTATGAAAATATTTTGGCAGAGCAAGATCATAGCCTGTAGGTTGGAAGGATGTTACTTAGAGCCTGAGATTATCAGAAACAGCAGAATCATCAACAGACTGTCAGCAGCAGGTTGACACATGTGACATGAAATTAAGGCTCTTTGACTGAAACAAGCACATGGAGAATCCAACATATTCATGAAATCCAGAACTTTATACTTAAAAGGGTGGAGCTCTTCCTGCTATTAAAAGACTATATTCAGGACGCCTCAGGGTTAGGAGGAATGCATGTGGGTGCATCTGGTGCGTCCACACTGTATGTATAACATAAACTGCAAACATGCATCAAAAGAAGTGGCACCCATGAAGCTAAATATTGCACCCCCTGCTACAGAAAACGCAACACTGCTCACACACGCACAGCCTGCACTGGATTGGTATAACCTAACTTTTATATTCAACAAATATTTCTAAAGCTGCAGTCATTTCTAATACCTATCTGAGAAAAATGTAGAGGAGGGTAATAGGAAATACATTTAGAGCAGGTTGCTTTGAAAACTCAAAACACCATTTCACACACTACATTTCAACTCTGGGTAATCTTCAACTCCAAGATTACTGATTTACATTAATTTAGTGTCATTATGGTTGTTAGAAATAACACTTAATTTGTACAATATAAACATTTATTTATATATTAAGAGGCATCCCTGCCAGAACTACACCAGACCAATTCATGGTAAATATTATATTCATTTACCATAAACTGAAAGGATACGGACACCTAGATTGGCAGAATTATTAGTTCTTCCACTGATATCTCAAATAAAGGAATAAAAGCTCTTTATTTACACGTATGCTGTTGCTGCTGGCGCTATCAGAAGCTACCTTTTAGTTATCAAGAGCCTGTTGCTGTGTTACTAGCTCCATGAGGCTGCTTAGGCACTGTTGTGATTTGAGCTAAATGCTTACATTAGCATGCTAACATTTTCACAATGACAATGTTTACCACGTTAACAATATTAATTTAGCATGTTAGCATGGCAACGTCCCAATTTGCACTAAAAAAGAAAAGTACAACTGAGGCTGATGGGAATGTCACACACACACAAAATTTAACCACCATTTAACTTTTGCTTTTATCATTTAAACATCTTGCTTTGAAAATAATCATATAGCCTAATGTTGCACTATTAATGCAGTAGGGCTGACTCCCAATACCAACAACGGGCAGGATTTGAAACAGATGCTGCACCACTGGTTCACCATGCTACCCATTGCACAACAAAGTTCTCTCTGAGCGCTTTTCAGTCTTCAGTTTAGGTGTTGGACTTCAATCAAACACTTCCTCAGAACAGAATTTCTTAGAGTCTTTACATCTTTGGTCTGGATGTTGGACTTCAAATTCACAGAGGATTTAACCCACAACCTCAAAACTTCAGTGCAGTTTTCTAACAGCCTGAGAGTCTTGGTCAAATACTTCTGAGCTGTATTTCTTGGGTCTCTGTGTTGGACTGCAACATTCAGTGAGCCTTTAAGGATCAATGCCCTCAAACCTTCCAAGCACTCCTCTAAATGCCTGAGCTAATCACAAAAAGACACTTGAGCAATATTTGATAGAGCGTTCACTTTCAGTATTGGATTGGAGCCAAGATTTCACAACCTAAGAGTGGTCCTCCAACACCCTGAGCTATCTCACCAAACACACTTGAGCTTTAGACACTTTTGTTTGGACATATGACTTCAAATTTTGTTAAGCATCACAATGATCGAACCCTATTTTTTGCATTCAGACATAAAAAAAATAATAAAATAAAAAATTATGTTGTACTTCAGTGGTTTAGTATAGCACTTCTTTAAGGCGGGATTCCATTGATGTTACACATTAAAGTCTGTTTACAGGTATTGGAGAGCACTGATGCATATATGGAAAAAGTTGTATAAAGCCCTTTGTGGCTCCTGGGGGAGCTGTGTGAAATCTGATAAACTGGAGCTGGAACTGGAGAATTCTGCAGCCCGCTCCATCTCTGCCTGGAGGTAGCAGGTCGAGGGTGCACTAGCTGCTAATAACATAACAAACACAAATCTCTGACTGTACTGTTGGAGACGAGTATAGTGGGTAAATTGGGTGCCAGGACAATGAAGAAGAATGCATGAAATAAAAAAGACGCTATCTCTGGTATTGCTGCACTGATTTTCATCCTTTTTTAAAAGCCGACCATCATGAGTCCAACACTAGATATTAACTGGCATACTGTAGCAACAAAGGCTGAGCTATCCTGACTTTTTAATCCCTTGGCTCCAAAAACAATGGGTCCAACATTCACTATAATACAACTCCATACCATTTCGGTAAATGCCCACATCTTTCAAACTTTGCGCTTCCAGTTTGTGATGCCTTCTTTAAATATACGTTTGAAGTCCCCAAGCACAAGTCATGATAACCCTACTGAGATCATCAGATGACATCTGGCTAATGATGACATCATCAGGGTTATTTTCTCAGACTTTGAAATACCCCTTTGCCTCGTGAAAAATAGGTGGATACCCTTTTAGGAAATTAACTGCCCTCCCTTCAGTGGCCAGGTTGTTGTGGATTACAGCCAGATGAGATGAGTGAAGACCCTTTGACCAGACAACAGAGATGCACACCCTGCATTCTTTACATAGCATCTGACCAGTGACGAGTAGACCTGGCTACAACATCAAACTGGGCCCTAAAGCATCACTGGAGCCACGGGAAACAGACTCTGCTCAAAGTGTCACCATCACACTGGTGGTTGTAAACTAGTCAGCCCATTTATCTTTCTGTTTCTTTATCACTTGGGTTAATGCCTGCCTGCTTGTGTGGATGCAGACAGACAAAACACTGTGAGAAAGACAGCAGTGAAAACGAGGAAGCATCTTCCAGGATTAAAAGAAGAGGAAAACAGAGACAAAATAAGCGGGTTAGCAAGATACAATAATCCCAAAACCAGTTCACTGGCACCTGATCCAACAAACAGAATAATTTGGTACTAGAATAGGGCTTCCATAGCCGAGTACACCAAGTCAGAGCTATCATTACAGAATAGTTTCTTCCCTGTCTCAGTTAGAGACAATGGACTGAGTCCATTTTAGCACAGACATGTTTTTTTCCTCAAGCTGTTACCATCGACTGAAAGGTCCTTCAATTAAAAACAAAACTTAAAGGAATCTCAGTAAAAGAAAATTACAAACACAAGATAAAGTTCTGGCAGGAAGACCAATAAAAAGTATTATAAGATCCCCTATGATATAATGCACAGATAAAAGACACCAGTAAAACCCGCTGGCCATCAGAAGCTACAAATCTCAGTGCTATGAAACCTCTGCCTGCAGTCCCTGCAGTGGAAAAGCAGCTTACTGCAGGGTGTCTCACGTCTGGCTGGTTGAAAGTCCTGTCTGAAACAAAACTCTATTCAGGTCAGATTAAGATCACATTCTGAGGGAGGACAATGCGACCACTGATCTGGGGCCAGCAGAAAGAGAGAAGATTACTTCACTGACTTGAGACTTGAGATACACTTTCTTCTAGACGACTGCTGTAGCTAGAAAGCAACAAAAGACAGAATCACAGTCACTTAAGGTCAATCCTTGGGCCTTTAAGAGTGAGTAAAGTTTTATAGACCCCAGTCAACTAATCTTATCAGTTAAATTGACTGTGAAACACTTTTTTCATTACGCAAAAAGTTGGAGAATGGGTGTAACAAAAACGATTAGTTCATGACGACGGTGTTCCTACAGCCTTTTTCAAAGGGCGACAGCTAAGATGCTCTCCACTAATGACTCTTCAACTAAAGGAACAGTGCGACATTTCCAGACTGAGCGCAACAACAGTAAACAACTTGAAATAGTTAGCCAGGCCCTGTCCAAAGGCAACAAAAAAAAAAATCTGCCTACAAGCACCTCTAAAGGTGCATAAATATCGCTTGTTTGTTTAAACTGTGCAAAAACCAAACTGTAAAAATAAAGTTTACCATCTTTAGGGGAGATTATGGTCCAGAGTATTTCCTGCCTCTGAGCTTTAAGCTAACTAGCTACTGGCTGTAGCTTCATAACAAACAGATATGAGAGTAGTATTGGTTTTTATCACTGCCAGAAACACAAAAAAGCATTTTTCGTAAAATGTCAGAGATTTGCCTTTACTCCCTCTATAGGATCTACATCCAAATGTAGATGCCATTCTGTGGGAAGGAACCCTGCGCTGATTGGCAAGTAATATAAGTGTGGGCTGACATGGAAACTCTTCACTGGAGGCATTTTGTAAGTGAGGTGGTGACCGCACTGTCACAAGGCCAACGATTTATAACTTGTTGTGGCAGCAGCATCCACAGGAACTACCGAGAACGACAAAACAATAAAAGATAAAGTTGTAGGATGCATTTAGTTCCTATAGACGAAAATAGTAGTATAAATCTGCGGTCTGTGTACTATTGGATCTTTAAACCTCAACCAACCAACACAGACTCTACATACGTGCTTTAAAGACAACTACCCTTGGCACTCTCATGGACTTTGGATACTGACTACCCATCAGCTCCTGTGGAGCTGCTGAGGAGGAAGCTTTAATGAGATGTGTTGGATGATGAGGTGGTTTTATTGGGAAACCCAGCTTTATAATTACTATTATTACAAGTCAAGCCTCCCTGTAAAACACTTAACATACACATATTCTCTGTCTCTCTCTTTCACCCTTTCCTATCCAGCTCAACTATGGTTATTACAGCACAACAGTCCTTTGATGCTTGTTCTATTAGAACGGCATTTTAACATAAGACATTACAGTGCAAGGCAAGGGAGGAGCTACACAACCTCAACCAAACAGTCATATTTGGAGCCATATCTCAATGGAATAGTGTCTCAAATACTTCAAGAATAAGTAATATCTTCCTTTAACCCTCCCAATTAGTACTTATATAAGTAGTAAGTGGACATTGAGATAAGTTTGTCAAAATGGCTGTTTCTGATGTTAACAAAAGCTGTGAGTCTGTTTGTTTGAGTTTTGAACATATTTATAATAGTTTTAAACCTGCCTATGAATCATTTGGATATATCAATAATCTATAATAGTTGATAATGTATTCTAACACACTAAAAGGATTTGTACATGTGTTCATCATATGATTACATACATATTATATTGTTTTAGTTATGATTTATTGACTGATTATACACCAGTTATGGATCGCTAAATGATAAATTATACTTGTTAATCTATTAATAAACCCTTAAAAATGTGTTATAAACTATTTACTAAGGCTTTAAATGGTGCTTATAAATGCTAAATAGAAGGCTAAAGACAAGTGTTTCCAAAAAATCTATTAAAAGAGGTTTTAAGAAACAACTAAAAGCAGTTGATTTTGGAAACAGGCTTACAAATAAATTATTCTTTCGCTTTATTGGCGGTAAGGATATGAAAATTAATTGAGATTTATTATAATTTTTGTGTTTTACTGTATGTCATGCTATATTTAATGACTGTATGCCATATGTTTGGCTTGCATGGATTTGAATGCTTTTGAAAGAAAGATAGGGGAGAGTTGCATGTAGGAGAACATTAGAGTAATACAGTGTTAACAGATGTCTTGATCATATTTAGCATTTGAGACAAAGTAGAGGGGAAAATACTGCATAACCACACCAGAGCCCATCAGCAAATACAGTACAAGCCTCTAATAATATGTGATCCTATATGCTCTATTAAAGACAGAGTCTCCACCCAGCACTGATCCTGACAACAGTGACTGAGGATCCCTTTGACAAACTAGTTGCTGGTTTCTGCACAAGCTGAAGCTAAACTGCATTGCTGGCTTGAATTTGTATGAAGACACAGTTGAATTAGTATTAAGAGATGGAAAATAGGGAAAAGCGATGAAGAATGCAAACTCCAAAAAATTGCCAAGGGGCCTTTCCAACCAGCATTCATTGCCATTATCTAATAAATAATCTAACTTCATCAAAAAATTTACAGAATCTGGAATGAATCTGAATTTTTGATTTTAAATGTTCACGATGGTAAAACATTAATATGAAGAAAAAATAAAACCTAAATAAACTAAAATTAAATAACTTCAACATTGTAAATAACCAAAATTATGAGGCCAGTGCTCACCGACACTTTAAGACCCTGTAGGGAGGTTTCCTACTGAGCCATGTTGGCAACTTAGCGACTTTCTCACTAGTCCGATTCTAACCAAGTCTGCAGCTGTAGGAGGGGGGGGGCTATAGAATGCATAATTAAAACACAAGAAGTCAAAAGCAACTGCAATGTAGGAGAGTTACAAACTCCTGGCTTGGCAAAGTTACCGAAACCTCAAAGGAAAGATTGTGGAGTTTACAAAAAGGGAAAGGAGAAGAAACCACATATGTCGTCAAAAAAAAGAGGGTTTATCCTTGAGGTTACTGCTTCTACGTAAATGAACGTGGGCTGGAGGGCCACATGAATACTGAGCTTCTGCTGTGAACATAAAACTCAAGAATCTCAAAAGGATTGTACACTCATGTATAAAAACGCACACTGTATGTTCTCACGAATGACACATGTGCACATGCAAAATTAAAATTACCTACAGTTATTTCTTTCATCAGTTGAGACATTAACGCCTACTGACCCTCCCTTCAAATCAGTGGCTGTGGAGCCCCAGACTTCTTTCATCGGTGTAAACAGTCTAAATAAAACAGTGTTTCTCTGGTTTGATGAGTCCTTCCCTGCGGAGATGCGTCTCTCTGAGGGGAAGCATTCATCTGAGCACTGCACCACCCACATGCAGTTTACCGACCCCTCGACCTCACATTAACAATCTCTGTAGGCTGTGTTATGAGTGTGTGCGTGCATGCGTTGGAGTGTACATGTGGTTTGGAGGGTCTGATGGCTTTCCCGCACTGCGGACCTGGTTTCCACTTTCTCCTGGAAACTCCTGTCCAACCTCGACAGAGTTTTTGAGCCAGTAGGTTGTGTTGATGATTTTTTTGTAAAGAATAGATGCACTCAAACGCTTTTGGCAACTTTTTCAGTTCCACAGTAGCAAGAAAACAAACCCTTTTGAGTTTGTGGTCCTAAGTAAAGTATATTTTTTGTGAGTGTGGACATAAGACCATGAGTTAGACTCTGCTATGGACTTAAGGAATAGTTTGACATCTTCGAAAAAAATACACTTATCTCCTTTCTTTCCTACAATTAGACAAGACGATACCACTCATATATGGCAAATTCCTTACAGGCAAGAGTCACCACATGGCAACCTCAGGCAGTTATTTCAGGCTAACAAGACCAAGCCTCAATGTAAATGAATGGGGAGAGAGCAATAACTTCACTTTCAATGGTCACAGGGACATAAAAACTGCATGTACAAAACTGCCAGTAAAATCTGATAAGAATGACAAGAGATATAGAAATGGTATGGTTCTTCTTGTCCCTGAAGATGTTTCCTTAATGATTTCTATTCACTATTAGCAGTCCAACATAAGTATAAAATATAAAAATATAGATATCCTATTCTCCTCGTGCTATTTGGGTGCTTCATTGGAAATTGTGTCACAGTTGGACTGTAGCGACCATAAAATGACAAGTCAAAAACTAAAGCATCATGGTGCCAGTTTACAGACTAGACAGACGGAGAGGTGAGAGGCCAAGGATCATGTGGTGCCAAAGCCATGGATCAGAGGTGTTGATGCTAATAAATTCCGATTAATCCTGGAGAGCGATCCAGGTTCACACTGATGGTATGCCAGTCAAATTGTTGCCATGACTGGTCACCAGCCAGAATGATTATAGACATGCTGAGATGTTATTCTTTGAATACCTTGGCCCGATGCAGGAAGACAGACAGCCAGGAAAAGCTTTGCAGACACAAGGGAACCTGGCCAAGGTGGAGTAGAGTGTTGCTGTGTGAACATCTGGCAGGAGAACAGAAGAGAAAAAGGTTGTAAAACACACAAACATTTTGTTTGGTTAGCTCGTGGTGCTGGGATAGAGGCCAAACCTTCCTTTTGTGGAATTTGGGGAGAGAAGCAGTAGTTTGAGTGGTATTTAAAGGACATAAAATTGCTGGAAATCTAAAATGCAAGTGAGACAGAAACATTTCCTGCTTTACCAACTATGGTGTGATCACACCTCTCAGTCACGCTAAAGCAACAATATTGATAATGCAAATATTTCTACTCGGGAAAAAGGGTGGCACTCATTTATGTTAATGTTTAGAGTACTGAAAGCATTCACGATCATTATTTTACCTGTTCCCTGATGTTTATGGATTACTGACACAATCTTTTATGCATGTAGACATCAGTCATTTTTTAGGGGAATACAGTATATGCATCACACTTCCAAAGAGATACACAGATTTGGAATAAAAGATTTGAAATACAGAATCCTCAGTTAACTGTGAGTTTTCATCACAGGCTAAACATATACTGCACAGAAGCATACAGAGGAGACTTGGTTGCCTGGCCAGTGTATTGCTATAACTCATATTGGGCACTAGATGTCCTCGTTGGTGTATAGTGTATTCAGTAGTCTGAACCTTGTCCTGGAATTAGTGTTTAAATGACACAAATTCTTGAAAAGTTTGGTAAATCTATCTGATGGTTTGTCTTAACCTGCCATTTAGGCCTTAATCTACCAAACTACTACCAGAATGAATAAAATGATGCCTGAAAACAGGAAAGTGAACAATATTTTCAGATTAATTTCGTTCTGTGATATTTTAAAATCGACAAATGTATCAGACCCAGATCAGATTCTTCAGATTAATGCCATCTTTATTAATAGATAACTTTAATTCAATTATGATTTTTTGTCAAGCTTTTAAAAAAAAACTGAGGGACTGAGGGAATGGAAGCAGGGTGCTCGATTTTGTACACAGTGATGATGATGATGATGATGATGATGATGATGATGAAGCAACATTGTAAATATACCGCATTTCATACTCCCCCCCCTATGTCTTTACCCCTATTTATGTTTATTGGTGGTTGCTGTGCCACCTACTGGTAGCAACTGTATTTTTCCGGATACATCCTGAATGGTGTAGTGGATTTTCAAACCCACGCCGTCGTCCATCTTTAAAATCCACAACACCTTTGAGGATCTGCAGGTGGAGATGAAGGCAACAGAACCACCTCCTCTCTAATTGGACTCCGCTTTGTGATTGGACTGTCATTGTTCAATCAGATTCAGGTGTGAAAATATGGTCAAAATTTGTACTTGTAACTGCAGTGTCACACACAGTTAATTTGAGCCCATACAGGTGCGGGTGTAGCCATGCACTTGACTTACCATTTCTTGCTAGTTGTGGGGGGCCAAAGTGTGGTACTGTCCTGAGGTGGACTCTGACATCCCTGTGAAAACATGTAATTATACTAAATAAAATGACTTTCCATTGCAGGGCAAACAAGGACATTTTAAGCACAACCACCAAGGGTGACCTTTAAAAGTAAAGCTAACAATTTTGACATTTTAAAGACATCTGATGCACACCAAATTTCTTAGCAAGAAAAACAAACAAAAACACTTCCCTTTACTGATTTTTAAGTTGTGATATTCAAACGCTTGTGTTCGCCCATTTTATTTTCTGGCCAGTAGATGTCGTACTTTTCAGATGAAGAATCAAGAAATGAACCTGCCCCCCGACCATTTAGCTGTGAAAGTAAACTCAACACCGGCGTCGCTGTCGGACTTACTTTCGGTACCTGGCAGTTGATTTATTCCTTACAAACAGGATGTAACAAGGTGAGTGAAGTTTTCCTGAGGAGGACATCCTAGTATTTCACTTAGCGACCGCGGACTGCACACAGAGCCATGCATCAGACCATTGTCTCCATCTTGTTTTTGTCATCCGTATTTAAAGAAATAATGGCGCGCTTTCGGGCCAATGCACGTATGAGGGCGGTGTATACACGGAGCCAACGGCGCGTTTCTGTTCAACCTACTTCCGTAATCGACACAGGTATGAGAGCAGTTTCTGCGTATGTGTCTCCCCCAGTTCATTTTTCTTATTCTTTTCTTATTCATATTATTCTGGCTAAGACTCGGCCGGGTCTGGGCTGAGAGATCCGGCTGAAGTGCAGTCCGGTTGCTTTGCAGAGTCCAACAACCCACAACCAGGCCTGAAGTACACCACGCCACGCGGCCTTGCCATTTCAGGCAGTGAGCCTAAATGGCGTTTGTTAATTTCCTGCTATTTTCCCCATACCAACCCTCCGCTTAAATGCAGGATAGAACCAGAACTGCTCTTTTAGTAAATGACACATCCGCACAACATGAGCAGGCTACTCACATTCTCCTGGAAACCGAGAGTAAAGCAGAAAACATGAAGCAAGAATCCAGAAAAATAGCAGCTGCAAGTAAAACAAAAGTCCATGAACTTCAGCTGTGAGTGAAAGAAGGTTAAATATTCATAACCTGCAGCAAAAATCCAGCAAACGGCAGCAATAAATTGCAAGTTAAAGTCCAACAGCAGCTGTGGAGGAAGTTTATGTTACTAATAATTGCACAACATTCATAAACGTACAGTTCATTCATTTGAAAGCAGTTCTGACAAAGTAAAAGGCTTAAATGTCACATTTGTTATTCCTGTGCCCAAGGACAGTTAAGTCTATAGGGAAACATCACACTCACTCTGTCCCAAAGCTAAAAATCAGAGAATCCTCAAATGGGGCTACTCCACACAACACAAGGAGCACTCACTGTTTTTTAGTACAAGTGGATGTATATTCCATTAAAATATCAATCAATGTCATAAGTGACACATGAAAATGTAGAATGCAGGAATTGCATTACTTTTTTATTGAACCATTAACATGAATAGCTATTTAGTGCCAATGATGAACAGCAGAAAAACGTACTCTAATCTGGAAATGTAGACTTGCTTGCAGATGTCATTCTAAAAATGTCAAAGCTGTCATCAGTCAGGTTATCCAAGTTATATAGCAGAAATTACTTTGAGCCACTGGGGGAAATAAGTTACCTTGCTAACCATATAATCTACAGTATCTGTTTAGTGTAAACTCTAATAGGTTTCATCCAGATATTGAATTGGATATAAAGTTTAAGATAAAATCTGGAAAGGTCCAGAAACATTCATGAAACTTGAACTGTCACTGTGTAAAAACTGTGAATGGGATTTCTATGGAGATAGATTTGTCTCAATGTTTTTTGTGTGAACAGATTGACAATTTGTGTGTAAATGTGTAATCTGTAAATATCTGCAGGATTGAGCGGTTCAGCAGATCCTTTCTCCCCACTGCCATCAGGCTGTATAACACCACAGCCAAAGCCTGTAGCTCATGACCTGGACCGTAAATCTAGACTGCATATACAGGTATGTGCGAGCCTCCACACCAATATCCACCCACACAGGTGTTATTAATTATTGTGCCTGATTAGACTTCCTCCCAGGACTGCGTGTGCATGCACAGATGTATATCTCCCTGACTCACCTACTTGTTATTTTAGCATGTGCCGTAAGAGCAAGAAAACATCTTTAGGCCTTTTTAAACCACACAATTGGAATTATCACAGCAGGAAAAACACATGTGCGATTAATAACATTAATGATATCTGCATCCCATTTAGTTTTGTGAAATCCAATACTGACATTTGTGCACCGAACAGCTAAGGAGCCCTCATCATTATCATTAGTTTCATCTGTGCTTCTCTGGAATGATGAATTAAAATGTCTGCCATGGTAAAACATTTATTATGAGTACATGGAGTCTATAACCTCACAAACCCTGAAACCGAAGAAGCTAAACAGAATTCACCCATCTGTGATTTTATCATTTACACCTGTGCTTTTTTCCCACTGAGACATGTCAAAATGTCTTCAAGGCATATTCCAATCATAACTTCACTTAAACTTCAGCGTGAGCAGAGGTTCAATCAGCCAGAATGACTCAAAGGACAACAAGATCCTGTGAAATCTGACCCCTCGAAGAATTAAAAAAAAAAAAAAAAGTACATTACTCATTCGTTAAGCAGGAAAGCACAGGTGAAATTACAAACATTGATGACAGCTCCTTTCTAGCTATTATTACAAAGCAATGCAGCAGTTAATAATGTTATCATTTACAGCTGTCTTTGAAAAAATCTAAGTGTTTGCTGTGATAAAGGTATATTTGGCTTTAATTTCACTTCACATTTTTATCTTTTTCTTCATGTCTGCCTCCTCTGCACTGGCTCTTGGAAAACATCAGTTTAAATATAAGATAAAGACAACATTATGTACATGGAAATAAACATAAGTGGATTTTGTTTTTGTGGAAAATCTGCAAAATTCACTCGAGAAAAAAGAATTAATGTTTCTACTGAATTAGAAGTCAACTTTGCACTGCACTCTTATTTACATAAACCTGGCCCCGTGGATACACAATGTACACACAAAACAAACAATGTATTACAATAATTCACTTTCTCATTATAGTGATCTGAGCTGTCACACCAAGACTCTGATCTGAAATTAACACAATTAAAGCAGACACTGCCACCCACATATGCACAAGGACAACAAACTTACACACACATTCCTTTTGTTTCTTTCAACCCAACTTCCTGTCAGTTTTTGTCTCTCTTGTACTTACAAACTAATCACACACACACTCCGTCAATTAACCATGCAATTAAGCTTGTCCCTGGGAGTTGAAGAAGGACAGTTTATCTAGGTATGTAAGGGCCTTGCAAGTCACCAGGCCGTAGTAGGTCTGTAACAGGGAGCATCTTCCACCCTTCTGTCCCAGGTCTGCCCACACTGTTTCTAGTTCATGGTTTGCCATTCCTGCTGAACTGAAGAGATAGCGGTAGCAGCAGGTGTTGTAGCGGATATGTTTCTCTCCTGAGAACCTAGCACTGTGGGTTGGTGACACACCAGCCCTCTGAGAACAAAGGCCCACAAAAACATCAGCTTTCACAGGTGCACGGACAGCTGCAGACGCTATGTACACTTTCCGGACCACATCTTGGGATAAAACATAAGCCGTTCCATCACAGTATTCAGGCAGGTACTTGTCAGGGTATAGAACTGGGGGCAGGTAGCCAGGACTATTGGGGTCTCTATCAGGTGAGTCTCTCTGAATCACCCTACCTAGATAAAGGTCCTCAGGGTGCCTGTGTAGCCCAAGCAGGTAGTCTCCGATGGCAGGGAGGTTGACAAACACAGAGTCCTTGGTCAGCAGAACAAAGCGTGCCAGAGGACAGAAGGTGATCACCCAGCGGAGTGCCAGTACAGTCCTCTCTGTCTGGCCACGGAGGGACGAGTCGGCCACAGCATGACCTTGAACCATGTCCCCAAAGCGGTCAAACTCTATCACGAGGGCGTCTTGTGCAGCAGAAGTCTTAGTTGATCCTAAGAAGAACAGTACCCTCACTGGGAAGCCTTCGACAAGTGTTTGGTTGGCCCATGATTTCCTGACTGCATCTCTTTGAGTGATATTACCTGGGGAGCTGAAAACTAGTGTAAGGAGGAAGAGGTCTGAGTTACTGCAGGCATCAGGGTTAGCGATGGGGTAGGCCTGGGACACATTCTCCCTGGCGTTGCTCAGATCTAGTTTCCTCGCTTTCTCTCTTACATCAACGACAGTGCCATCAGTGTAGACAGCAGGTGTGGGCTGCAGGAGGTACTCCTCGACAAAGTCAGCCCCAAACAACAAGGCATGGAAGAGGAGAACGTTGAAGAGAAGGAAACACCACTGGTGGGTACGCAGCTTGCACAGAGAGCACTGGGGTATGAGACAGAAAAGGGGGGATAATTAATTACTGCAGTCAATCTTAAATGAAAATTTATAAACTGCAAAGAATTTACACTGTACCTGCATGACATCTGCTTCACTAGCCTTGTTTCTCTGGGTATTTTAGCTGTAGGTGACCAGAGGACCTCCTGCTGCTCTGAGTTCTACAACAATACCAGCTAACGGACAGGGTTTCCACTTTCGTGAAACTCTATCTACAAGGTAACCCTGCACCCCAAGCCCCATGTTACAAGCCTCAAGCAGAGGAGTGTATCTTCCCTCATTCATACAATATTAATGATACCTAGAAGGAGTAGTTGGATCAGACCTCAAGGACATTAAGGATCCCCTCCAGACAAGTCTGAGACCTATAAAAATACTCACATATGAAAAATAAACTAGTTGTGTGTTAAACTCAGAGTCAAGTTTTTCCATCCACAGATAAAAATAATCCCCTCTGCACATATATCAGTAAGAAGCAGGACACTTTTTTTTTTTAATGGTGGGGGACTTTTCAGACAATACAACTTTCATCAAATGTATTCAGCTGTCAGTAATAGTTTACTTATAATGCAAATAAAAACAAAGTTTACATTACAGGATTTTAATGTCCCTTCCGTGTTAGGGCCCTGGGTACTTTGCTCCACTCTTGCTCTACGGACTCTATCTATTGGTTTTAGACTGAAGTGGTTCCTGAAGCCTCCCTCTCAGTCCAGCAGGTGGCGGTAACGCGCCATAACGTTGGATGTCAACCCTGAAAATTGCAGAAGAAGCTGAGGCGGATACTGGTGCCGGTAGTTTCCCCAAACATTGACAGACATGGCTGCTTCCATTGAGAGTCTACTGGAGGAAATCTCTGGTGTTGAAGACCCACTTGAAGAGCTACAGAGTTTAAAAACAGCTTTATTATCGATACCTGTCAGCGCTTTGAGAGACTCAGTGAGCGGGCAGCGATTCGACGTGATATTCTCCCTGTTAAACTCAAATCAGAGGTTGGTTTAGCACAGTGCGTCTTGTTTACACTGTTAAACAAACTGTTTGGGTGTTATCTGCTGAGTCTTGTGACTGACAGGATTCAGGATGTATTATTAGTGTCACTAAGTTAGTGTACCAGTAGGTTAAGTTGTGTTTGCTCAAGAGAAAACGCTGCATCTGACCTGTGCTAGTTAGTCGTTAGCAAGCTAACCGGCTACAATGCTACAAAGAATATACAGTGCAGTACAGGCGTGAAGTGACTAATTTCCGTCATATAGCCCTTTACTCCTGATACTTAGATTTACAACGAAATGTCTGAAAGTTACATGAGTGACTTCCATATTTCAGGTGTTTTTAGGGGTGTGCATTGTTGCCCCTTTTTTGACACGGTGCAGATGCAGGGGGTCCAATATGGACATGAACATCATCCTCTAGGTAGAGCTGAAAGTTAGCACTGAAGCTACAGAGTCACAGTTAGTTTCAGGTTGTGTGTGTGTGCCGGAGTGTGGAGCTAACCAATAAAAATATGTCACTTTCCAAACAGTCACAGTACAGATTTACCTTTTCACAACGAATTAAATTCCTTATTATTTTTTAATGGTTAAGTAATTAACTCGAAGCTTTGGCGGTCAGACAAAACAAGCAATTTGAAAATGTCAGCTAGGGTTGCAATGAGTGATTATTTCCATTATTGAATAATCTGACAAGTATTTTCTTTACCAATTGTTTTGTCTATAAAATGTCTATAAAAGCTAAAAACAGCAAATGTTTGGCATTATTACTGAAAAAGTGACACAAAATCATTGTTATCGAAGGGCTTATCACTGCAGATCTAATGTCAACTTGCTCCGAGCAATTATGAAAGTATATTTTCTAACATATGTAGACCAAATTGATTAATTGAGAAAAGAATTGGTAGACTAATCACTATGAATAAAAAGTGACTAATGTGAGCTGCATTCACAGGGCGCAGGTGGAGCTGTGTGTGGACATCCTTGAACGCATCTTAATGGCCCTCAGCCCTGAGCACCTGGCCCAGAACTACAGAGTGGAGCTGCAAGCTGGTCTGAACCATCCTAATGAAACTGTTATGATACTGGCCTTGACACAGGTAGGCTGCTCACAAACACACACACAAACACGGAAAGTTGCCCATAAAGCATTGACAAGGGTATTTCTGTTTTTCTCTGGCAGATTGGCAGAATGGTGGAACACCCCGATGCTGTCACTGAAATCCTCAACAACCACGACATTCTTCGAGCGGTGATCCAGTGCATCGCAGCGGAGAAAATGGCTGTGGCAAAACAGGTGATGACTGCGGCACTGAAATTTCCTGCATGAGATTTTTAATGAATCTACAGTGGGTGCAGTAACTGTTTTATTTCTTAGGCCATTCAGTCCCTGTCTAAACTGAGTCACTCCAAGCCTGGATTAGACAAATTGTTCCAGAGCGACTTGCTGAAAGCCATGAAGGATGTGATGGCCACAAGTGACATTGTCAGATACAGAATATATGAGGTATGTTCAAATGTGTGTTGCCTTGTGACTGATGATACATAAGTGTCCACTTTTTTATATGACATAGTTTTTTAAATTACATTTATTTTTGATGGAATCAGTAGAAGGTATGACTAATCAGCACAAGAAATCATGCCAGAACGTGGGCAATGTTGATTGAAGTTTTAATGTATGACAGATGAGCTTGTAGGCATGCACATGGACACAGTTGGGTGACTGCTGAACTTTAAGTTAGTTTTTTTTCACCGTTTTCATAAAATTGTCCGACAGTCATTCAGTAGGCTCTGTAAACAGCTGGAAGATTGCAAACACTACATTGCTGACTTGCTTTTCTTGCTGCTTGCAGCTGGTGGTGGAAATCTCGTCTGTTTCCCCCATTTCTCTCGGTTACTGTGCCAACAGCAGCCTCATTTCTCAGCTCATCGGTGAACTCACAGGAGATGATGTTTTGACCAGGTAATAAGATGAATCATACTTACATTAATCATACAGGGTCATAAATTGAAATAGTCTGCGAAAGCATACAATGTAGCAGCTGCAGTTAGGTTTGTCAACCTCTTGGACAAGATAAAGCTCCCCAAAGACCCATTTAACAGGGAGAAAAATGGAAGAAATCTCAGTAAGAGCAGCAGAAGAAAGATCCCTCTTCCAGGATGGAGAAACATGCAACAGATGTGTGTACTGAATAGAGTAACATAGTAGATTTACAGTATGGACGATCAGGATGACAATATTATAGATAGACTGCAAACATTTATGAAGGACATGATTCAGGAAATGTTTTTAATCTTTTTCACTAGGGCCACAGCTATAGAGATGGTGACCTCTCTAGCCCACAGTCAGCATGGCCGGCAGTATTTGTCCCAGCAGGGTATCATGGACAAGATCTCCAACATGATCAGAGGAGCAGATACGGACCCTTTCTCCTCCCTCTACCTGCCTGGTGAGTCAGTTTAGAAAAGTGTTTCAAGAAAGCTCATCCAATACATCCAAATTCCTTCGGCTACGCTCAGCAGAGTCCACTGTTATTGGTTCCTCTTGTTTGTTTTTTTATTTGTTTTTATATGCTAAATCGTAAATAGATGTGTAGTATCATTGTATTTTCTTCAATCCTTTTTGTCAGTTGATGCAAACCAGCTGACAAACAATCTGTTAGCTCAGTTAATTCTTATCCATAAAACAGAAACTGTTTGCATGGCTCGATATCAATAATGGTAAATGAGAAAATGTGTTTTTATGTGTCATCTGGATCAATTGACTTTATAAACTGCTTTTATGTCATTCTAAAGACGTGTCTCTCCTGTGATCAGCTGCATCATAACAGAAAAAGCTGCCACTTTTGGACACTATTCTCTTTGTGATCTGGCAGTCCAGGCTACATGTGACTCAATCATGAAAACATGCTGAAGTTTAGTTGAAGTATTAATTGTTTAAGTCATTCAGTGCTGCATTATTCAGCATTGTATGCAAATATCTCTCCTGTAGGTTTAGTGAAGTTCTTCGGGAACCTGGCCATTATGGACAGCCCACAGCAGGTTTGTGAAACGTACCCAGCCTTCCAGAACAAGGTGTTTGAGATGGCTCTGGACCCGGACCCTGTGATGATTGGGGTGGCTCTGGACACTTTGGGCTTACTTGGATCTACTGTGGAGGGAAAGCAGGTTCTGCAGAAAACAGGTTCGTTGTGTTTCTTATTTTTCTTAAGGTGTTATAGCTGATGTCTTGGGATGTTTGTGTCTAATTCTTTGTGTGTCCTCAGGAGAAAAGTTCAAGGCCGTGTTGTCAAGAATGAGCCAACTCGCCAGCTCTGGAGCTACGGAGCTCAGAGTGCGCAGCTTGGATGCCATATCACAGCTTCTTGGTCTAGAGGTATGTGTGTGCGACATAAGTGTTTTTTGTGTCTTTAAATGAATTATGAATCTATGATGCTTTTATTGCAGTCAGAGCAGCAGACAGAAGATCTTTTGGCCCTGACAGAGTCCTGGTTCCACGTTTTGTCTAAACAGCCCATGGACATGATTCGTGACATCAGCACTCAGCCGTTCCCAGAGCTGCATTGTGGGGCTCTGCGGATATTCACTGTGAGTGCTGAGCTGAATCTAGCTACCATAATTTCCTGTTTGTGTTACGGAGTGATTCCCTCTAAAACAAGAAGGGAGCTGTTGATATTGAAAGATTTTGTCTAGTTTTATTTATGCTTTGTATATTTACACAAAAGCTCATTGCTATCACCATTGCTCTGGTAATACTTGTGTCTTCATTGGTGGATATACTGAATCTCCGTGTGTATGTGTGTTCCAGGCCATTGCCACTCAGCCATGGGGTCAGAAGTTAATGATCAGAAATCCCGGATTCATGGAGTTCATTTTGGATCGTTCAACGGGTCAGACTAAGGAGGCCAAAGATGCTAAGTTTGAACTGGTGGGATCACTTTTGTCTTCATCAACATCTGCCGAGATACTGGGCAGCCAGAATTACATCCGTCTGAAAACTTACCTCAGAGAGGGACCTTACTATGTTTCAGCCGTGGCCTCAGTTAGCACAGAAGGAGCAGACTGATTCAAACGCACTCAGATACACTTCATGGGTTTCTAGGTAATTTTCTTAAGTAACGGGTAAGTGCTGAACTAATCTTAAGTGTGGGTTAATATATTATACTCTGCTATAATAAACTCATTCTCTGGTGAATACAAAAAACCTTTTAACAAAAAAGGACATGGTGTTAACTTGTTCAGTTGATTTAAACTTCATCACCTTTTCAGCATAAATCAACATATTATCTTATGAATGTTCAACAGTAAACAACTCAACTGCATCAAGAAACATTTAACTTGTAAAGGAATCTTGAAGTACTTTGGAAGTACTGTGTCTCAGTTTGAGTTTAGAGATTGTAACTTTTGTAACAGAAAGCCTGTGATACAAACTTGGGGAGTGAAGTTTGGAGGATTTGGGTAATTCAACAGCAGAGAGGTTCTAATGAAAGATGCCATTGAGCTGCATTTTGGAAAATGTTGAATCAAGTGTTTTTGGAGTTTGACACACATTAGAGACTAAAAGCGAGGATATCCCGAATTGTGATGCTTGATTTTGACTATTAAAAAAAAAAATCTGTCTCTTGAGAGTCTTCAAACTATATGAATATGCAACACTGAATTGCTAGAGTATCACCTTTTAACAGAAAAAATGATTGCAACACTTTTGAAACAAGACGACTCTCCATAATGGACAAGTCCTAAACATCCACACACAAATGCAATAAACTTGGTGTCATTATGCTGGCAGCAGAGGAATGGTATGTTAACACGTTTAGTTTATGTGACCAACCAATTGAGCAAGGAGCCTTACACAATGTAAAATGTTACCATCCAGTGTTCACCATCCAGGCACTAAAACAGACAAATACACATCATCGTACACTGTAGCTTTCAAACAAAACTGGCCTCGGACCAAAAACATCATTAATCAAACCACTGCTCTGCACATTCCTCAGACACTGATTTAATGTTTTGTGTCAAAAATAGTTTTGTTTAGTAAATAGAATGAATTTCTTTTATTAAAGCGGATTCAGTCTCACAGAGGATGTGTTGTGCTTACTTTTAATTTTTTGCACAAAGGTTGCAGCAAAATATTACACCCAGTGGTTTTAAAACAGCAATTTAAGTTTTTGGGTTTTTTTTTTTTTTTTTGTATCTAATGAGATGACCATTAAAATGTCATGATTTTGGAGGGAACAGCAGAAATCTCTATTTCTGCTTGGCAGCTACAGTTTATGTATTTAATTTAAAAGCCTATTTGTTTGTACTGCATTAAAGTTTTAAGTGTTTTATAGGTTTTCATTCTCCCAGTCCATGGTGAATTAAACCACACATTTAGGCAAATCCTATTTGTGTGGTTGATCCTATCCAATTTGAGATTCAGTTGGTGTTCTGTTCATTCTCCACTAGAGGGCAACAGTTCAACTCTGCCTCCCTCAGACAATGGTTCTACACATCTATGAGTACAGCCATGGTCTATCAGCGGTCAGTCTTAAAATCCAGGCCCTTTAATCAGTGATAATACCACACTGAAATATCAGAAAAAATATACTATAAGTATCAAATGGCTCCTGATTGATATATTTTTATATTTGACATTTATGGATTGATAATACTTATGCATCAGTACAGTAGCTGCTCAAGATGGAACTAGTTTTAACTGCCTTGTATATAGTAGGTTATTTTAGTCCAGTGGTTCCCAACCTAAATGTTGATTAAAGGGATAGAAAGAAAAAAAAGTTTTTCGTCACAATTTTGTTTTAAGTTTTTGGACTTTTCTCTCGTCTATTTGGGCCCTGAAGAGGGGAAATCACTTTTGGTTGACCTGCTCAGAACTCAAAAGACACGTGAAACATGACAAGGGGCCAAAATTATACACTGCTCATCTGTAAGGGGCCCCAAGCCAAAAACGATTGGGAACCAGGGCTTTAATCTGGAACAACACATTGCATTTTATAAGGTTTTAAGTGTCAATTCTTAATCCGAAAAGTAACGACAGCTGTTGAATGAATATAAAAGCTAAAAATGGAAAATACTTAAGTGCAAGTACTCAAAATTGCACTTAGATATGAGTTATAGTGCACTACAAGCACACATTATATACATGTCAAAGTCATTATTACATCAAACAGAATGTCATGCTTTGCTATCTTGTTTTTGCAATATTTTTTACATTGAATAAACCTTACATAATTACCTGTGACACTGAAATGATACTACAGGTAAGTGCAATAGTGTCAGAAACTTTGATCAATAAAATGAATGAAAACAAAATAAATTAATTATAAGGAAAAATGACTAATGCAAGGAAGAAAATCGTACCCAAAAAGCACTGTGACAAGTGATGTTTTGTGTGTATTTCATTGCCATTTTCCTTTGGCCTCTGTTTGGTATTTTCTTTGTACAGCTTCAAGCTGTCCATTGATGTGCAGTGGACGGGTCGAGCTCCGAGGGGGCAGCACAGTGGCTCACAGACACCAGATGGAGACATGGCACAGAGGAAAGGTCTGACTAACTATACTCTACTGAATGGAGCGACAAGGCTTATGTAAGATTTTGTACAAACAAGTTGAAGCCCTTGCAACACTAAATGCTCAAGATAGTACAGACAGTGACACTTATCCTCCTCCCTGTCACATCACAGCATCCAAACACACACAGCTGAGTGTGTGCTGCAGGAGTAAACATCTCTATCTGTGAGTGAAGTGCCACATGGGCTCAATTAAAATTTCAAAAGCTATGTCAAATTTTAAAATGCTTCAATTCTCACCCCTCCATGTGACTCCTATATGTTTTCTTCATAACTACAGCCTAATGTACTGTACATGTGACATGTTGAAATGGATCCTAATGTGGATCTATAAGAAAATTACACCTTTAATCTGCTGACACAGCCAAACCTCCTCTCACAGCACATCTACCCCGATGGGATAATCTCACAGATGTGACTTCTCTCGTCTCCAGCAGTAAAAAGACTTCCCACACTAGTCAGAACGGCTGACTCAATCCAAACATCCATCACAAGCTTAAAACTGTTCAACAACCTCCTGTCACTGTCTCCCCAGTGAATTATATCACCTCTCCCACGTCTCCTTCGTACTTGCTCCAGCTTGCGTCATCAAATAAGCAAAGAAATTAATAATAATATTAAAAAGAAAAACATCCAGTCTGTCAATCTTTTCTCTTTACACTTTATTTTCTGGCACTTGTGTGAGAATAGTGGAAGTCATTTGGCTTCTCATCCTTATCTTTTATTCTTATCTCTTATAATTTTTATCTGTAAGTGTCAGTGGCCTCCTCCAGAAGGATAAAATTACAATACAGACTGAAAGCTATCTCATGTTTTTTTAAACCCAGTTTTTGTGTGTGTGTGTGTGTGTGTGTGTGTGTTTGTGTGTGTGTGTGTGTGTGTGTATGTATATATATATATATATAATCATATTCACCTGTTATTTATGCAGATCTATTTTTACCAACGTCAGGATGTGCTGCGATCATCCTTTTTCTGGTACTACACTAAAATATGAACTGTAAGCATTACCTCTTATCCCTAGAGCGCCATGTTAATCCTGTGATGCTGCTAACCTCTGTTCCTTCCCCTGCCGCCTGTCAGAAAGTGAGGGGCTCCTCTGGGATAAACTCTGTGTGAAAGTTGGGGTGATGTGTAGCTTGAGCTCAGCACTCCAGAGAAACACTGATGGCAGGCGCTAGGTGGAGGGAAATGTGCGATTTTCAGATTTTTATTTGAATGATGACTCACACTGTCATGGTCAAGCCAGTGTATATCTCATCATCCTGATCTGCACATAAAGTATCATATAACTGTGACGTCTGGGAATAGCTTGTTTATTTATCAGGATGTCCATCACGTACTTTGAGGTGGGCAGATATAAAGATTCCTGAAGAGCCCAATGTACATATATGTATCTATATATATGTATATAAAGACTCCTTTGGCCTTTATTATTTAAAAATAGATTCATAAAAATGCATCTGTGTCTTTCATAATCAGACATTCTGTTATGTAAATTAAATATTTTCTAATATTTCTTTTGAAATTGTGGCTTCGTACATTGTAATTTGTCATGTCATCATCTTGTTGTTGCTGTCAGTCTCTAATCCATTTAACAGCCACTGTTCAGATCCACACACAGCATAAAAATAACACATAGTAGAAAGTAAAAACAAAAACACATTGCTCTCCTCCAAAAACAAACAAATAAAAAAAGACTGATTTTATTAGAAGAAATGCGGCATTTATCAAAGGCTGTTTCTCTTGTAGATATTGCAGTGTTTGTAGCATTACTGTGAGAACAAATTTAATTTCAGAGGAAGAGAGAGGAAGATTTTTCAAATAAAGTCATGCCTAACCTGCCATACTAAAAACATCATATATTTGTCACAGTGCTCGTGCCCCAAAGTCTAGGAAGAACATCATCATAAAGAACAGCGGATCATAAATCAGTCAGCAGACCAGCAGATATTACCTCTCCTGTTGCTCCTCGTTTCAGAGAAAGCAGCTGTTCCGTTTCCCATCATGAGTATGATGGTAAAGATCTGATCCAACCACATACAGAGGTGAAGTATTTCTACTTTTACTGAATACTTGTTACGCAACTGATTATATTGATCCGAAGTATTCTTCATATATTCTCACCGTCTAGCTATAATTTACTTTGTCCTAATTGTAAATTACTGTAAATTTACTATGTTGCTCTGTTCTGTTCAGATGACATCTGTTGCATATATGTCCGTCCTGGAAGACGGCTCCTCTCCTGTGGCTCTCCCTGAGGTTTGTTCCATTTTGTCCTCATTAGAGGGTTTTTTGGGAGGGGGAGTTTTTCCTTGTTTGATTCTAGGGTGTAAGGACAGAGGGTGTTGTATGCTGTACTGATTGAATAGATTGGGATATATAGATAAAATTGACTTGTATGATTTAAATAAGATGGACTCAACATCACCATACCCAATAGCCCTTCTTGTGTTTATTCATCATGTGGTTTCTACACATTAAACCTCATATTTTGATGATGGAGAGGTGAGGAGCCTCCAACAGATGGTGCTAATCTCACTCTCCTCATCAACAGTTGGGTGATAATTCAACAGTTATGTCATTAGGTGTACCCGTTACCTCAGGAAAGAAAGCTGTCACCACCATTATGTTCACTGCTGCAGACCTCTCCTCTGCATCTCTCCTCATCACTTTAAGCTTGATTTCTTTCCGCCAGCCAAATGATTGCGTTTGCATCTTTCAGTTTGTCTATTTAAAGAGTTCATGAGGCAGTTGTCACTTTGCTCCCAGCCTCTTTTCTGCGTAGGCTGACAAGAAAAAACAAACTCTTTCAAACCTCCGAGATGCACCTGAGTAGGTGAGGGGGGCATTGGCACAGGGAGGAATCACCCGGGCTTTTTTTTTCGTTTTTCTTTTAAAGAAAGCGCGTCTTTCTCTGCGAGAGTTCGCTCCTTTTTGGCAGATCTCCCTCCGATGCAATTAACCCAGGAAGGCGACTTTGTCAAGGGGGACTCAACGCCGACCACCGCAGCTCTCCAGTCCGACGGCAGCGTCGGATCTCCGGCCAAAATGTGCAGTGAATGTTACGTGAATCAGTCATTTGTCAACGATGATGGGACCGTGAACGAGCACAAGCCACGGTAAGAGAGGAAAGGAACAAGTCAGGAGGAAAACTTCAGGCTTCGTATGTGGAGATCAGTCAAGTTAGTGCTTTTGATTGTTGCGCCTCGCATTTCTCAAAGTTCTCCTGCGCATAAACATGATTTGTAGCTGAGGAATTTGTTGAATAGAGACTGTGACACGGGGACAAATTTCATGAAATGTGAATTTTCTTTTTTTCAATTAAGGGCAGTGCGTGAATCCATCCACCCAAACACTGTGTGCTCATCCGCTCCTGTCACACTGTTGTGTGTTCAGCTGCTCAGCTTGCTCTCTGTCTCAGTTGTCAGTGTTACAGCCCGGACATCACTGGAAACATGATGTGCATGCTGTGAGACTAGCACAGATAATAAGCACATAGAATAATCTTCTAATGCTGGGCTCTGCACCTGTGTGTCTTCTTTGGAACATTTGTGTTACTTTTCAATGGAAATGTAGTCTACACTGAAAAGTCTCAAAGAAGACATAAATGACACGAGCTCAACAAGAAACAACCATCAAAACCTCTCAACATGTTTTTCTCTGTTCTGTTCCCTGGATGCTTCTAATGACCTGGAAGTGCCAGCATGTTTTATGAAATCTGAGTGGTTCTCTTTGCCACTGGGTTTTGTTTGGTTAAGTTCGACAGAACCGCATGGGAAATATACCCTTCATCTATTATGCAATAATGATTACAAGCTTAATGGAGGACTATAGCAAACAGGCAGAGGTGGAGAGATAAAGGGAGGGTGAAAGAAGGAGTAAAGAGACGATTTGGGGTTTTTCCACACACTGTTTTGTGGATGATGTGCTTTGCCTCTTTGTAGATTGTGTAAGTTTTTCTGCTTTGGAAGGGACTAAAAAACTGCACCCGTCTTCACACCAAACCACTTACACTTCATTTGAATCAATCCATTTACTCAGATCTGGGGTTTTTAACTCATCTCATTCCTTCACCTCCAAGTTCGTCTTCACACACGTTCTTCTCCTTGGGTCAAAGGTAACATCCCACTATATTGTACTCTTCCTTTTGCATGTTACTCAGGCTCTTGGACTGTGATTGAATAAGGTGTGAACAGGAGAGGTGACTCAACAGCTGCAGGCCTTCAGAAAAAAACAACATAACAGCAGAGACCGTGCTCCTCTTGCAGCCTCTTGCAGCTAAAAAGACATTTCTATTTCACTGTTTTTTATGGTCTCATATCAAGATGAATCTGAGTTATGGATCTATGATTATTACACAATGTGTGCCTCAAGCTGACTGATTGCATGCGTTGAAACCAGTGGTGGAATTAGTACTCAGATCCTTTACTTAAGTAAAAGTACCAATACAACAAAATATCCCATTACAAGTAAATGTCCTGCATTAAAAATCACACTTAACTCAAATAGAACAAAATGTACCTAAAAGTATCAAAGGGCAGAAAATGGGTCGTTAATATTGATGAATCTTCATGTAAGCAGCATTTTACTGTCGTAGCTTGTTGAGGTGGATTTAGTTTTAACTCCCTTTGATACAGTTAGTTTAGTCCATTGTTTCCCAATCTCAGGGGTTTGGCTACCTCCAAAAGGTCACAAGACAAATCTGAGAGGAGAGAGAGAAAGAACAAAGTTCTACTTCATCATTTTGTGTTCATTTATCAGACCTTTCTCTAATCTTTGCTGTTTTTTGGGCCTCAAACTCTTATTAGAATGAAATCATGTGAAAGGTTTATAGGGGAAATGTCTCTTTGGTTAAAAGCCTAAGAACTTAAAGAAATGTGACGAGGGGTCCGAACTATGTAATGGAGTAAAAAGTACAGTATATATTTTTTACTTTACTTTAAATTCACAAGGTTTCCAACACTGGTTGAAACCTTCCCACACCCAAATGAATGAATACAGAGTTAGTCTAAAAGACAAACGGTGTGCTTGTGTTAATAAAGTTAATACCATAGAGTGCTGTCGTGGACTATAAGAAACAGGGTTAGGACTTCTATTATTTGAACTGTACATTAGCAAATAGACTAGACTTCATGTAAACATCTGCTTCTGCTTGTTGATATTATGCTTGAAATGGAAACAAATGAACGCTTTCAGCCACAGTAGCTGCATTTAACTGCAACTGCTCCGGGATAGGAAAGTAGTTGTTAGTTGTAGTAGTTATTGTGCATGGTGTTTTAGATGAACATATGTTGGCTGGTTCTGCTTTTCATTGTCTGTATGAATTCAGGGTGCAGTTTGAACATTTCATATTACAGAACAAGCTGCAAACATGTTAATAACAAGACCAGTCACCAAAGCTCAGGGCAGAGAATTCGGACTTGGCTGAAATACAATATATTAAGTTTGCTTTTTTCTTTCCTATTTGTCTGTCTGCATACCGGTGTCAATCCTCCACCTGTACTTCTCCATCCCATGTTTTCTTTCCTTGCTTCCTCTCCTTCTCCCTTTCACCATTGCCTGTTCATCCAACTCCCTTTACCTTTGCACTTTTGTTCTTCTTCTCCCTTCATGTCCATGCTGCTTGTTTACTTTTCTCCTCTCCCTCCTCCAGCTCCGCTCCAGCGCCACTGCAGACCAACAGCAACAGCAGCGGAGTTATCTTAGACATCTCCAACCTAAAGATGGAGCAGCAGGAGACTGAGGTTCCTCCGCTGCCACCACGCTTCCGCTTCAGAGACCTGCTGCTCGGGGACCAGAGCTTCCAGAATGATGACAGGTTGGAAACTTTGCATAAACTCATAAGAAGCTGTTTTGTTTGTTTTTTTGGGGGACAGGCCAAAAGTTACAAAACATATACCAGATTTTGACTGTTAGATATATAGACAGGTGACAAACTAAAGGAAAAACCTGAAAAATTAAACAAAGACATGACAATGCCCCCATCCAGAGGGCAAGGGGTCACCGAGTGGTTTGATGAGTATGACGATGTGAATCACATACTATGGCCTTCACAGTCACCAGATCTCAACCCAACTGAACACCTATGGGACATTTTGGACCGACATGTTAAACAGCCCCCTCCTCCACCACCAAGTCCAGAGACCTGTAGAATCAATGCCAAGGAGCATTGAAGGTGCTCTGGTGGCACGTGGTGGCCCAACACCTTACTCAGACACATCAGGTTCAGGTTTTCCCTTTAATTTGTCAGCTGTTGTTACTTTTAGCTGTTTCAACTTCTCCACTCGCTTGCAAACTACTTTTCTTGCACTCTCAACATGTATTGTTCAGGTGTTACGGGTGACTTAGTGGATATTGTGGACTTTGTGTTTGTTTTTTTCAAATTTCTTGAGCTACTCCACAATCTTTCCACATACCTCCCAGCAACTTCAAAAGTATCCCCTGGAGTTCAAATGTCCCTGGTTGGGAATCCTTTTATTAGTTGATTGACAGAAATCTAATCAACAACTATTTTAATACATGATTAATTGTTAATTAAGTTATTAATTTTTTGCTAATGCCAAAAGTTCACTTCTTCCATCCTGACAAATGTGAATGTTTTCTAGTTTTCTTCACCTTATATGATAGTACCCTGATTATATTTGGGTTTGCGACTGCAAGACAAAATAAGCCATGTGGAGATGTTGTATGGACCAAAACCATGAATCATGGTTAAGAATCTGCAGATTATTTGCAGCTCTGAAACACTTCATGAAATTGATTTGTAAATTCAAAAATGACAAAATTGCAAATACAAAAAGGACCGTATAGTCTGTAATCTTATTAGTCAATTAGTATTTGTCAACCAAACCTCTTTATACATCTGTTAAATCATGTTCATCCTGCTTTATTTCAAGGAGCAGCAGCTGTCATTTGCTATCAGAGTTTTTCATAGTATTTCCACTGGAAAATGAAGAAAGATACTTTATTTTGACGAGATTATTTGATCTCATTACAGATCTGTTTGTTGTCTCATGTTGCTTTCACCCATCAAAATTGCTGAGTGTCATACCAATTTTTTACCAGCTGACAAATGCAATTAATTTGCATTCAACCCCACTTGACCCACTTTTGTGGCCGTGTTAGTAGTTGTTATATCAAAGTTGTTGTGTATGAAGTGTTTAGCTTGTCTGCCCCCTGCAGTCTTAGCATATACACAAGTACAGTTTGAGTGCAGTGTTCTTCAACCCTGTTATATGGTGTAAGTGTGCTTTGGCCATGTATACATCCATGGCTTTGGCTTTTGTTGCCTTGAAAGAGAAAATGAAGCCAGGAACGTGGCAGTTTTGGGTGCTGTCCATGGTGCTGAAAATAGATGGAGCTTCTGAAGCACTTTGCTTTTGTGGAGATATGTAATAGGCTATAGATGTATGTCTCTGCCTTTTCCTAAGAATCAATGTGAAGCTTGAAAAAGTTTGACTGGAAACATGTTTTTCATTAACAACACTGTGACCTAATTTACAATCAGAATTTAAAATGAGACCCATCAGTCTCTCTTTTGTCTATCTTTCTTGATCCACTTTATCCTCTTTTCCCCTCAGCTCTGCTGCTGCCTCTGAGATTGACAAAAGACAAGATCTGTCGCAGTCTTCTCTTTTTCTGAGATCTGACTCTTTTGTTTTTGTCCTGTAGGATCTGAAACATTCCCACAGCAGGGATTTCAATAGCTCCTGCTTCTTAATTTGAAAAATAAAAACATGTGCATAAGTTTTGAAGAGCACTGAATTTAGAGCAGTTAGTTATGCACTCATATTTCTTAAAGATATTTATTCAGTATATAATCTTGGGTCCTGCCAGATGGACCTCAGGAGAGTGGTGATCAAATATAATTTTAGATGTGATTACAGGAGCAGGAAACCTTTGAGACTGCAGTGCTGTTTGTAATATTTGACGTATCTATTTGGCAAGGAGAGGCAACAAGCTTTGCCAATGCTCTCAGTCAAAGGTGACCTTTCCCCAGCTGTCCTTGCAACAACCACTGTTTTCTCCTTGATAAAGCTGCCTATGTTTTCAGCTTGTCAGTTTCATTTTTCTGTTCTCTCCCTGCAAATAAACGAGTCTTCTGTCCCCAGGAGATAGTGTTGTTGGAGGTGACTGATGCCACAGGTTAGATTTTCTCTGGTCAGCCTCTTGTGTTTGTGTTCAACAGCTGTCTGTGAACTCCCAAATGTTACTGGTCACATCTGCCCAGGATCATCCATTACTCAAAGGTTCCTTTCTCGAAGGCAGACAAATGCATATGAACACGACACAAAATATCTGCCTGAATTTCTCATCTGGTGAATCATGTGCTGCAGTCTTTCTCTCAGGGCCACTCCCTCATTTGTACAACCTCTTTTTTTTCTTCCTCACATCTAATCATCTGCCTGCAATTCCACTCTATTCCTTTCACTTTACTGTCCCACATTTCAAATACATACCTTCATTATGCCATTTAAGTGACGTCTTTACGAGCTAAACTTTGCAGTATATAAATGCAGAATGTGGAAATGAAAATGTCAGATTTTGACAGGCAGGAGTTATGGTAATGGTCTTCACATGCGACTCGGAAAGCCACATTGAGTGGCTGCACCAGTGTGGGCGAAAGGGGTTCAAGTGGACTGGCCTCTTCTGGTATTTTCAAACACACTGACTCATAGAGGGGGTCATCTATAAATTACTACTTCAGACTGTTCAAATTTAGAGAAGACAAAAAGGTGGGAGGAATAGGATGGAGACAGAAGCGGAGCAGTGCCTCCCACATTGTTCTCGACTTTCTTTTTTTCTACTCAAATGCAAAGGAAAAAGCATCTGTCGTTCGGTTACTGTCGTCAAAACCTCCACATCAGCAGAGAGCTGACAGAGGAGCAAAACAGAAAGACCCGGCTTTGTAGGCTTAGTCAGATGACACATTTGAATCCCTTTTAAGAAGCAGATAATGCTGACATGATGTTTGCTTGATGCCACCTTCAAAAATAAAGGACAAATTAGTGTTTATCTGCAGGCAGATCCATTCTATCATTCCTTCAGTGTGTCACAGTGAATGTTTACAGCTTTGTCAGGAGCTGCAGTGCTGCTGGAGAAAACCATAACCAGTTAGGGTTATTCCTGTCATAGCAATGTTGCTGTGGCAACAGGCCCGCGCACAAAAGAGAAGGAGAGAGGGAGAGGGGGAATATAGAGATAGATTGTATACATTTCAAAAAATAATCCAATAAGCGCTGCTTTCTTCAAAATAAATGATTAATCAAACAACAATTTGTCTCTGATTTTTTATTTTGTTTTATAGCATCGTGTTCTAATGAGCGTGTTTAGATTTTTTTTTTTCTTACAAAGCTTGAAAATAATTCATCTTCCGACAAAACACGGTAGGAGCTGTGTTTATTCAGAGCTGCGGGGACGCGCGTTGGTCAAGAAGCTTATAATCTCCCGTAGGAATGAACTGACTCACGACGCAGCTACAGGTGTCCTGCACAATGGATCCGGACATCGTCATCCCGACCTGGGGCAATCCGTCTTTGGGCACTTGGAGGTCGGACACTTTTGGTAGTGATGCTGGGCAGAGGTGGGTCACGTAGGTGAGCTGGAGGCGCTGAGGGGGGCAGCGAGGGTGCGACACCGTGAGAAGTTTTTATCGATTGTATTTTTTGTTTTTCATCTTGAGACAGATTGCAGTTAAAGAGCTACACATGCAGATGCAGGATGGATGAGGTCAACAACCTCCGTTTGATAAGCGCGCCAAAAAAGCGCGCTGAGATGCACAGACATGACTGCGTGTTTATTTATTTACAGTGACTAGAGCCTGAAAGTCATTTATTTAGCCTGTTCTATTCGCGGACACATGTTCTACAACTACGTCTGTAATTATCAATTAGTTATTTTCTCAGTTAATCACTTTTGGCTCATAAAGTGTCAGAAAGCCAGTTTGCATCGTTGACTAGAGCTGTTTTAATAATGCCCATTCCTCCACTCCTGGAATGTTTGTATTTGTATTTTGCATTGTCAATTTAACAAAACAGTGTACACTGTTCATTCATTCATTTATTTATTTTACTTTGAAGTATTTCCTACATTACACTGGTTCAACCTTTATATGTAAGTGTCCTCTGTTTATCCTAATTTAAAATGATCTTCATTGCAAAAATTACATATTGCCATAGAACCATGAGCACATAGATGTGATCATCATTTGAGTCCATACATTTTATCATATTTTTTTTACATTAATTTATTTATGGAAGGTGATTTTGTTTTTGATTTTTTTAATTTGCAAAGTTAAAGTTTCATTCATGTAATTAAACTTTAAATTTGCAAAAAAACAAAACAAAAACATCACCTTTTAAGTTTTTTGGATTATGGTAGAAAACAGAGGAAACCCACATATGCAAACTTAAAAGGCATAAAAGGAAAGCAGAAGGGAAATGTGGGAGTGTAAGGAAGGGAAAGGATGTGGCGGGACAGGGAGGATCAGGCTGGTCCAGGTCATTCGTTTTTTGGACCTCTGTGTGACTGGATTTCAGATGGGTGTTTGATGATGCCGCAGAGGAGCTCGCTGGAGCTTGCAGAAGGTGGCTTTAGCTGAGCTTGGCCTCAGGTCAGCCTCACTGGTCTGTTTATACCTGATTAGCAGGTTCTGCGCTTCATGACACTGTATATTCTGTGTGGAGGCCCTTGGAAAAGCTACCACTTGCCTGCAGTATTTTCCAGGGATTCCCATGGCCTTGAGCTCCTTAAAGCATTTCTCTTTCATCTCATTGACACGTATACATCGTTGAAGCTCTCCCCTGGTTCTCTTGGATCTGCTGTCTCTCTATTCGGCATTTTCTTTCTTGTCATTGGTGACGATTTGAACAGTCTCTCCCTCTTGGGACTTATTATTGGCCATGGAGTTTCAATGTTTGTCTGGTGGTCTCGGTTTCAGGCTCCCAAACAGGGTTTCGTCCACCTGGGAGATGAAGGCCAGTGTATGGTACTGCTACCATGTTCCGCTTGAGCTCATGTTTCTGGATGCCTTTCTCATGGTCCTTGGTTTTTGGAGTCCAGGGCAACAGAGAAAGAACTAGTTTAAAAAAAAAAAACAACCCTTTTCTAGTTCTTCACTTCACAGACTTGATAATACAAGATAAATGTTTTTGTTCTAAGCGTATCTGTCTAAAACCCAGCGTCAAAGGAAACTGATGACATCACATGCCATTCGGCTGAGCAATGGTGGAATTGTGATCAGTCACTCAGTCAGTCACAGACATTCATGATTATAGGGCTGGTCCCACTGTTGCAGTCCAGCCAAAAATGGATTTAAAAAGTAATTGTTTTTTAAAATAGCTGCTGATTACTTTTCTGATCATCAACTAATCAATTAATCAACTAATCATTTCAGCTCAATTTTATAGAGTTTCATATTAGAGCTGTAACTAACACTTATCTTCTCATTACTTGTTTTGTCTGGCCAACAGTCCAAAACCCAGAGACATTCAGTTCACTGTCACATAAGACAAAGAAAGGCGGCAGCATTTTCAAGGTCATTTTTGCTCGAGAAGGGACATAGATTATTAATTGATAAATATTCTGTTGATCGACTAATTTATTTTTTGATTAATTGCTGTGGTGCCAAAACATGTTTTTCATGATCATAGTCACACTTGTTTTTACTTTCACTGTTTGTATCCAGAGCAACAGGTCTCTATCTGTTGTTGACGAACACCTCGCGGCGAACTGATTTGATAAACGCAGGCCTGTTTCAGAGCTGCAAAATGATCGCACTTGCAGAACTTCCTCAGCTGCAATTAGTCATTTTAAAAGATCGAATTACTCCCAGAGCTGCGCCTCTTATTGCCTGAAACTCCGATGTGACACCGCAGTATGACTAATGTCAGACTACTTCAGCTAGTAATTGTGCGCTCAACAGGAGCTGATTAAGGGTCATTACTTTCAACACTGTGTGTGTGTGCGCGCGCGCGTGTGTGAGAGTGTGTGTGGGTGATGAGGTGAGACACACAGACAGACAGACAGACAATGAGCAATCTGTAGCAACCTCATATGTGAGAGCCACCTCTCAGTGTAAGTGCCTTTACCTCCAGAGCTCTTCTCTGCCCTGCTGCTGGCCAGATGTGACAGCTGTTGATAGATCTTATCACAGAGGATTTGTCTTTCAGTGTTTTCTGTTTTCATATCTGAATGGCTTTCTCCGCTCTTTGGTGTGGTTTTACCATCGTGCAGACCTGAAATAGCTGTTTCAGTGCACGCCGCACGATATCTTTGCATCCAACAACCCACACTGCCTTTTCCTTCCCACTGTGAACCTTTCAGCCACGAGCCAGAACTTGGGATTACAGCAGCGGCTGCAGCAGCAGGAGGCGCAGCACTGCCTCACAAGCTTTTCAACCTTCCACATACTCTTCTAATCTGTCTTCCATTTGCACTCTCTCTTTTATTATGCCCTGTCTGCACTCTCCCCTGAAAGGATTATATATTAATAGTGTAAAGCTTGTCCTTGTGTTGCCAAGCTACCCACTGTATGAGTCGTGCTTATTCTCTTTGACTTCCCCCTTTCTCTCCTTCTGGGCTCTGCTCTGTTGTTGCACAGTTAATCTAATTTTATGTTTTTGTAATTGCAAGAAAGTTGTTCCTAATTTCTCACAGCCACAGCCACTCAACATGTTTATCATGAGGAAAAACTGGAATTAATTTGGCATTTTATTGTCATTCTTTACTCTAGCCGGAAAGTTTTTGTTCACTTGTTGTATTACATTTTATTCTGAGATTACATTAAAGCAAAACAGCCCAAATATTAACAGTGTGTCCTACAGCAACCCTGTCTTGTGATTGGGAAAAGAAAATCAGAGACACATAATTACCTAACTCTCCTAAGACACATGATTAGAAAAACAACGTTATGAATATTCATTCAGTGTAGAAATTGATATGCTGTGATATTTGACACTTTGAAACTGCTCCTAGAAATGTCTGCGCAGCTCTTTTTGTTTGTGCTGCTGATTCTTGAGTGACAGTTTCATCCCTGTCGTCCCTGTTAGGGTGCAGGTCGAGTTTTATGTGAATGAAAACACCTTCAAGGAGCGTCTGAAGCTTTTCTTCATCAAAAACCAAAGATCAAGTAAGTTTTTTGCTTAGCAACCATAGATTTAAAGAGAATTACCACTGTGCTGCATTTACTGTAAATCTACACACATGTAAACACATACAGACTGAAGTCTATTATAAGTCACAATAAGTCCTTTTTTCTTCTACACTGATTTTTTTGTTGCTTATAATCAAAAAGTTTTTTTTGTTTGTTTGTTTGTTTTTTTTAAATGTCTTTCAGGCCTGAGGATTCGTGTGTTCAACTTCTCCCTGAAGCTGCTCACCTGCCTGCTGTACATCATCAGAGTGGTGACAGACAACCCCGGTCAGGGCGCCAGCGCCAGCCACAGCGCAGGACAGCAGACTGCTCCCAATGGCAACAACAAATGGTTCGTTCACACTGAGAGAAAAGCCAAGTCAACAAACAATGAAAACAACAGAAGAACTAACATACAGTACAAAGGATGGATTAGTAAATGAAAAACAACCGAAAACAATGGCAATGTCATACATTATAGAAGAAGATGAGGTTTCTGGTCTTGAGGGCTTAAAGGCGCTGTTCTGGTATAAGAGGGAAGCACACCAGGGCCAATCAGCTCCTTTGAGTAGTTCATTGGTAATTTGGCTTGTTTACTTTGTCAACAAGTTGTCTCCAGAGTCTTTCATAAATATGTGTGCGATAAAAGTTGTCTTTCTGGCTGGAGGTTGTTTGCATCAAATAATATGCAAGTATGATTTATATTTTGTGCTGTTATTGTAAATACAGGATGAGTGAATGTTTTAATATTTGTAACTTGACTTGCCAGACTAGATGGAAATATGTGGCTGAACAGACAGTGCCAGTAGTAGTAAGTTGAACTGATATTTATCAAACCTGAAACAAATTATTTTTCATTTTAACCGAGCATTGAGCTACAGTGGGTCAAGAGTCTTTTACATGAGTATATCTGATATTGTATTGACACTCTGTCTACAAAGCTCCTTTCAGTACAGCCTTCTACTCAAGTACAAGAAACGTTTGAAGGGTGTCCTAGTGTACTCTGACTGGTAGACCACAGTGATTACAAACTCCACAACCAGTGATTTTTTTTTTTTATAGATCATAAACCTTAATATGAAAATGCTCTGAATCCACATAAGTTTTTTGTTGTTTGCATGGCAACTGGAACCAAAATAACATAGGATGTGTGCTGGTGTATTTGGTGAAACATGGTCTGAGAGGGGTAGTGCTTTATAGACTCTGGGCGGCCAGAGGAGAAAGACCAGGATTGGGCTTCAGTTTTATCTGGGTCTAACATCAAAAATTACAAGACGATGAGCCATGAAGGTGTAAAAGACTGATGGATTCACATAATTGAATTGGCATCGATGCAGATAACTTCACCACATGCTGTAAGTTCATCAACGTCTAATTCGATATCATGTTGTTCTCTTTTCCTTACCATCATCAGTGTTGACTGCCAGTGGAATGGATCAGTGCAGGACAGAGAAATTAACTGGTGAGCAGCAGAAGACGAGATTTCTGTTAATGAAGGCTAATTAGCACAACATTATGATGTCGCCTTTAGTAAGAGCAATATTCTCAGTTTGTTCTTTCAGCTCTTTGTTTGGGATCTTACCTCATTTTCTGCACTTACCTTATTACTTAACCTTCCATGCAATTTGTGTTTTGATTATGAGATCAGTGTTGTGCATTGTTACTTGGACACATTGTCATTTCTATTACCTCTCATTGTATTAATACTCTGCAAAAGATGAAATGACTGATAGCTTGGGTATCTGAATATCTTCTTTTGACGGTATTAATCTCTTACTGATGCTATAAAAATAGATCATTCTCTGATGTTGAGAATATTTATTGTTAACTGTGAATAAAAGTGTTGCTGTTGCATGCTGTGTCTGACAGGGAGTTGATCTTCTGGGTGGATAGAAAGGTTCCTGTCTGGGCCATTCAAGTGAGTCACAACAGAATATAGAAAAATAATGATAAACTTAATAAATTAACTGAAGTGATGAAATAGTTGATCACCTAATTTAAGCCACAGATGCTTCACCATCTAAATTAATATAAAAACACTGGTTTTAATTCTCATGAAATTGATTCTCAAATGGTTGTTATGTTTTAAATAATTTATGAGTTTGAATTGATAATTTCCTGTTTTGGTTTGCACAGGTGAGTGTGGCCATCATTAGTTTCCTGGAGACTATGTTACTGATGTATCTGAGCTACAAGGTAAGACACACACACACACACACACACACACACACACACACACACACACACACACACACACACACAAAACACAGACTTCAGGCACATCAGCATGATTAATACAGTCTGTACAATTAGTCACTTACAGTCTGTGAGATTGACAATCCATAAGTGGTGTAATTATCCCAAGTCATTTGTCACGGCTACATTATGGATAGACGGTAATTACAGGATCTGGTGGAGGTGAAGGATTAAGTGGTCGTGGAAAGTGACAGACGACAATGAAGAAATGTATCTTTGCAGTGACTCACTGTCTATTGTGCGCGCAGATAAAAGAGTTAAAAAGCCTGTGTGTGTTTTTCATTTTAGGGGAACATTTGGGAGCAGATATTCCAGGTGTCCTTTCTTCTGGAGATGATCAACACAGTTCCCTTCATCATTACAGTAAAACTTTTAACTTTATAATGTCTGTTTCTTGTCTGGAATATGTCATAGTCTGTCTTTTGTAGCAGTATGTCTTTCACATGTTGTCTGATGTGTCCTGTCAGTCTCTGAACTATAACATGTACATACTGTAACTCTGCACCAGTCATTTTGGGTGAGAAGTGTTATAATAGCGGGTTGTCAATCAAAAATTGACAACCTGCTATTATCAACATTTTAGTTCATCCAATGCTTTAGTTTATGACCAAATATCTGCACACCTATTAACATTCCCATCAGCCTCAGCTGTACTTGCTAATTAGTAAATACTACACAAAACTAAGATGGTGAACATGGTCAAAATATGCTAGGCATCAGCATGTTGACATTGTCAGTGTGAGCGTGTTAGCAAGCTGACATCAAATCACTGTTGTGGCAAAGTACAGTCTGACAGAGCTCGTGGCTGTAGACTGTTAGTCTTGTTTTCATATCTGTACAATGTGAGCCAAGAATCAAAAGTATCAAAAGCCAGACCAATATTCTACAAATGTAGAAAAACGACAACAAACTGCAGGAAAACCAGTCATTTTGAGTGTTAAAATGTTTAATAGCAAGAGCAGGTTGTAATTTCCACTTGTGTGCAGTTTGTGATGTGAGACTGACATCACTGAGGAAATGTTGAAGTGTTTCCCTGTTTCCTCAGATCTTCTGGCCCTCTCTTCGGAACATCTTCATTCCCGTGTTCCTCAACTGCTGGCTGGCCAAATGTGCTCTGGAGAACATGATTGTGAGTCAAAAGCTTTAACTTAATGGTCTCTGTTAATGACCTGTTTTTAATCAACATTTTAATGACTTTGTTAAAGCAAGACGCTTCGAGCCACACTATCCTAGATCAGTTGACATTTTACGACACTGATTAAGACAGTGCGGCTGCTGCTGTTGACAACAGCGCATCCGTCTCCTGCTCTGCTTCTGCTCTGACTGTGTGCACCCTGGAGCGTTTTCCACTGAGGGATTATCTGCAGCCCTCTGTATTTTATCATGTTTTGTATTTCACGCTGTAATGCTGCTGCAAGGAGCATAAAACCATTTGCAATAAACAGCTAAACTAATTATGTGAATGATTCCTGGTACAATAATTGACAGAAATGTTTTATAAATCCAAGTTTAATGTCTGTTTTTGATATGGGTATGTACTCTATATCCTGGAGTTTGTAGCTTCAAATGTTGATGAAAGCATGTTGTTCGTTATGTT
This sequence comes from Seriola lalandi dorsalis, assembly GCF_002814215.2. Taxonomy (NCBI): domain Eukaryota; kingdom Metazoa; phylum Chordata; class Actinopteri; order Carangiformes; family Carangidae; genus Seriola; species Seriola lalandi. The sequence goes on along the minus strand of NW_019524529.1, from coordinate 113,556 downwards.
GTAGAATGATGTCCACAGGGCGATCCAGAGGACAAACTCAGCCATGTTCAACCAGGTCCTCATTCTCATCTGCACCTTACTCTGCCTGGTCTTCACTGGGTGAGGCGGCTTCTTCAAGGATTTTTTTAGCTTTAGTTTTAGTTTGAATCACTTATTTAATCTCTTTGTATTATCAATATACCTGTATTTGATTATTAATTTATAACCCTTTAGTAGTACATTACGTTATAATGTTATAACGTGTTATATATCTAATGTTTTTGTCCGTATCAACACCTCTCTAAAATTTTATTTTATTTATGTCATGCTTTTGTTAATTTAAAAAGAAAAAAAAACTTTATAAGTTGCAGAGCTGCTGTTACATTGGAGACTTGTATGACAGTGGAGATACTTATTCTATCTTTGATAGTGTATAGCTTTTTGTACAGTGATGAACTAGTAACCATTAGATGCTTCCCTGGCATATTATTATATTTTTATTTATGTTTGTCATAAAAGCAACAAGGAAAATTTGAATTTTTTGTGGAAAGGAGGAAATGCAGGTGGCACTTTCTTTTTTGGGTTTTCCTAATGATTTCCAAATAATTTTTGTTTTGTGCAAGTTTTGTAGAAAGAACCGTGTTAGTTGGTTCTAATTAAGGGGAAAACAGAGTGCTCAGTTGGCACACATGCAATTAATTCAAAATGCCTCGAGAGCGCAACAGACTGATTATTTCTCTGCAGGTCAGTTGAACATGGAAAAAATGTGAAATCATTTTGCCCTACAGGCAAACATGCATAAAGAACAAAGTTTCCAACAATAAATTAATAATTGATAAATATTCATTTGGGTTTAAATGGAGCAGCTCTTTCCTCAGGGGATCAATACTAACCTCAAGAAACAAACTGAACTGGATTAGTCTCAACAACTTTTTACACTTTATTGCAATTGTTTCATTTATCATTTATATTTTTTAAATATCTATTATTTATTGATACATTCAGTTGTACTTTTGAATCATCAGACAGCCTGTCACTGTTTGATATGATTAGTGCATGGTAGTCATTAATGCTAACTTTGTGTTGTGTTGTGTGTGCAGCACATGTGGAATCCAGCATCTGGAACGAGCAGGCAAGAACCTCTCTCTCTTCAATTCCTTCTACTTCTGCATCGTCACCTTCTCCACCGTGGGCTTTGGAGACGTGACTCCCCGCATATGGCCCTCCCAGCTGCTGGTAGTCATCATGATCTGTGTGGCTCTGGTGGTGCTGCCTCTGCAGGTAGGAAGACCATGAAATAATGTGGGGTAACGTTTCACTGTTTATTTTGTGAGTTGTTGTTTTGCTGAGCTTGTTGTGTATCAGTTTGAGGAGCTGATCTACCTGTGGATGGAGAGGCAGAAGTCTGGAGGGAATTACAGCCGCCACAGAGCACAGACAGAGAAACATGTAGTACTGTGTGTCAGCGCGCTCAAAATAGACCTGCTCATGGATTTTCTCAATGAATTCTACGCTCATCCCAGACTGCAGGTACCAAGATGCAGTGTGTCATACGTGGCAGGAAATTACACGGATGCATTTTTATACTCCAGAATACAGATCTAGGATGTGATAATACTCTGTAAAGTGTGTTTCTAAGGATATTTAAATAAAAAATACCTCCTGTGATTAAGATAATACAGTACCTGAGACAAATAAGGAAATTTATAGGCAGATTTTGTGACTTTACAATGTTCTGCTTGATTCTCCATGCATTCCACTGTAGATACTGATGTGATTGTTGTGTAATCTTAAAGGATTACTATGTGGTGATCCTGTGCCCAAGTGAAATGGACCTGCAGGTGCGGAGAGTGCTGCAGATCCCTCTGTGGTCACAAAGGGTCATCTATCTGCAAGGATCCGTTCTCAAAGACCAGGATCTGCTGAGAGCCAAGTAAGTGACTCACTTGGTCAGTCCACTACTTTTGTCCAGACTGAAATATCTCAATGACTATTGGATAGATTGCCATTAAATTTGTTCAGACATCCATGGTGAAGCCTGCTGACTTTGGTGATCCCCTGACTCTTCCTCTAGCAACACCAGCAGGTCAAAAGTTACATTCATCCAGTTAAATTTATCTCAGTATCTACTGGATTCATTGGCAGAAAAGTTTGCACAGGTGTTTGTATTTCTCACAGGATGCATCCTAATTTTTTTCATCATCCCCTGACTTTTCCTTTTGTGCCATCATCAAGTTTACATTTGTGGTTATAAGAGAAATGTCTCAACAACATGTTTGATGGATGATGCCATTAAACTTGGTACAGATGTTCATATTCCACACAGGATGAACCGCAACAACAGTTTTGCTGATAACTTTTCAATTAGCGCCATCATCAGGTCAAAATTTTAATTTGTGCAATACTTTGCTTTATGACAAATACCTGTACAACTAAAAACATGTTACATGTAACATGGTTATTCATCTGTCTCCCAAAACAGAGACATTTATTTTAAATGTAGCTTTCCACATCTGCATCATACAGCCTCACACTCTCAGGTAATATACTCAGCTGTTTGGCTGTGTAGTCTGTTGAATGTGCAGCAGAAATGTGGGTGATTGAAACCAGCGTGAACTCAGTGTGATGAAGAACATGAGGACTAGCATGATGACATTGCTTTGTGACTGACCGTGACTATTCTGAGAAATAACACTAATGGGTCTTAATGGTCTAATTGCTGTGATTTAAGGTGAAACAAATGGATCTAATTTTGCTATCTTCATTACCAATAGGCTTACTGGGGAGATGATAGATGTTAGTGGTTGGCCTGAACAGTGACTCCATCATTTATGCACAGCTGCACAGCTTTGTCTCACATCAGATTGTCTATGCTGGATGTCAGCATTTTATTTTTGCCTTCAGGGATTGGAATAAGTAATTGCTGCAAAGCACAAAGCTCCCATCAGTAGGATGTGAATCTCTATTATCCTTCTTTTCCTTGATATCACCCCTTTCTTAGTAAATAGGCTTGTCAGAGCTATTGTGTGGCCTCATGCTCAGACAACATTGTAATTATTCATTCAAGCTATACTGTTTCTTTTGCGACTCAGCCGTTAAAAGGAGCACTCTCTCTGTGGAAAGCAAGCATGATCTGTCTCACATTCGTCAGATCATGTTTAGGCATAAAAGTTTTATGAATGACACTGTGGAAAATTTGAAAGGATTAAAAAACTGCTGTCAATCTCTATGTGAAGTCAAGTTTATTTCTGTTGCCTTAATCGCATCTTTGGTAGTAGTCACAGTTGAATAATGTCTTCTGTGGTTCTGGAGGAATGCTTGTTCAGAATATAACCCAGATGAGTCTCTAACAAAAAGATGCTGCATTATGGGAAATGTAGGATCCAAAATTTGTGGTGCTTTGGAGCTATACAAGGAAAAAAATGATCTCTGCTGCTTCAATTTGACCATTCATGTTTTTATCTGTCTCTTGCGAGTCTACCAACCTTGCGTTAGTGTGATACTAAAACAACAGAAAGCAAAGGCATGAAATAGGATGGCAAAAGAACACAATAAAAAAACAAACAAAAACAGCTTTGTGATCCTCACTTGTAGAGTTACGCCTGCAGTTGTACCATATGGTATGGAAAACCTGACAACAAAATAAGTACTACTTTGATGAAAATGTGTTATATAACTTCTCTGCATACATTTGGCAAGGATTCGTGCAATTAGAGGTAGAGACTGGGTGTGTGTCTAGCTTACATCCTGCATCTGGCTCCATTTCAAATCCTCCCACACTTGTTTTGCATTCTGCACTCTCCTGGCTGTGTTAATCATATGCAAAAAACAGTTCCACTTTCACTGCACATACATAGTGTGGAGCATTTGTGGATGGTCTTTTGTGTGTCCGTCTATATGCAATTTTAAACTGAATATCAAATCAGTGGATGCTGCCGTTAACACCTCTGACTGTTCAAAGGTCATTTCAGTTGCGGGTGGATTGGCTGACTCTTTTGCGTTAGGGTTTGTGATTTTTTTTTTTCTGCTGTTCTGTAATAATGTAATTTGCCTTTTTTTTCATGTCACCTCTGCAGAATGGATGACGCAGAGGCTTGTTTTATTCTAAGCAGTCGTAACGAGGTAGATCGCATGGCTGCGGTAAGAAGAACAACTTATCAACTCTCTGCCTCTTTATCAATCATGAATTGTCATTTATTTGTTAACACAAACTTGGCTCATTAATGCTGTCGATTATGAAGCCAATTACTAATAAATTAAAGGAGATGAATCTATAAATGTAACAGTGAAAATGCATTATCTTTCACTGTTTCTACTCAGGACCATCAGACCATCCTGAGAGCCTGGGCTGTGAAGGACTTTGCTCCTAATTGCCCCCTTTATGTCCAGATACTCAAACCTGAAAATAAGTTCCATGTTAAATTTGCAGGTGAGAGTTTTTAAACCTTCAGTGAAATGCTACATTCACGTTACACTCCTGAAAGAAATAGTTCAAAATAGTTTTCTGAAAAGCACTTATTTGCTTTCCGGCCAAGAGTTAGATGAAAATACCACTTCATCCTCACCACATAATAAAGATACCACTCTCATATTTCTGTGTTAAACAGTATCAATACTCTTATTTTAACAGTGGTTCACAAGACTGGATGGCTGGTGAGCACAGTGGAGCATTTAGCAGCTAAAAAGCCAGAGATGTCCCTCAGGAGTGGGTGGAGACTAAAAGCAGAGCTAAAGACAGTGTATATAAAACTCAACTTCCAATGAACTCCACTGTTGCTCTGTTACTGCTGGATGTTTAATATACATTTGATACAAATTTAGCCAGATTTAGAGGTGTTGGTAGGTGTATTTTTGAAGGTTAGAGAAAGTTACTCTTCAAACTAAACTTTATTGATCTCACGCTAAGTTAAATGACTCTCATTACTCAATGGACAGATAAGAGTCAGGTATCACTATCTTTTCTTGACCAAAAGCAAATAAATATATTTTCCAAAATGTCCAAATTTTTCACCTATGAAGCATCTTTCCTGTGGAATACCATATCATAACTTTTACTTCTTGGGCAGCTCCTCTGATCAGCTCGTTTTCTTCTGCTTTCAGATCATGTTGTGTGTGAAGAAGAGTTCAAGTACGCCATGTTGGCTCTTAACTGTGTTTGTCCTGCCACCTCCACCTTGGTCACACTGCTTGTACACACCTCTCGTGGACGGTCAGTCATCTTGCCTAACCAGGCCTCCTCAGGCTTTTTGATTTCTCCTTAGTGTGATCACAAAGATCAAATTTCTTTCCATGTTCATGTCTGCTGATGTTTATATATATATATGTATATATATATATATATATATATATTTAGCTTCCATAAAACTGGCGCAGAGCGAGAATGAAGAAGCAAGCAAGGAACAAAATCTTAGTTCATTGTTGAACTCAGCAGGACATTGAGAGAAAAGATGCATTAAACCAAAAGAGAGAACAGGCGTACATTGATTTCTGAGGATGTGTTCCCTGTTAAACTGTGTGAAAAGCTCTCGGGGGGGAAAATGATTTTTCACAGCATGCAAACAGCAAACTTTTAAAAGCTGATGTAAATGGTAACCGCCTTTGAAGGGACTTAATGGCCCTTTAGCACTTCCTGTGTTCCTGAAAACTCTTTAGAAAGTAGAGCTTTGTGTATTTTTATAGACGTACAGGTTTTGAGATTGCACACCTTACCCCCAAAGGTGTGTATGACTGTTGTCTGATCTGTATATAAGGGAGTACGTTCATGCACATGTGCCCTTGTATATGTGTTTACATGGCATGTGTGGGCGTATTTGAGTTCACAAGATACATTTAGAGACATGCATCTCATCAAGGGCATTTAGAGGGAAACACATTTGACTCAGTGATATTGATAATAATGAGCATATTGTTTTGCCTTTCACAATGAGTTACTGCATAGAAACCACAAATTGTGAAACATGATTTATAAGCATGTAAGTATGTAAACTGCTTCCTTGCGCATCTCTCGTAGCCCATTAAACTCCATCAAAGTGCTTGAGTAATTAATGTAATTACCGAAAGTCATTACAACGGGCATATAAGAGCCAAGCTGACTGACTGACAGATGGATGAAGCCGTCTGCTTTCATTAGCTGTGAGACCCAGCATCACCCGCTGGAGGGGATGTGGGGAGAGGAGGTGGAGAGTTTTCCCTTTGTGAATGATAACAATGATTGATCATGAATAGATATTCTCATAAACTCAGAGACTGCATGTACATCAGCATACATTGTTAATTTCTAACACTTTAAAAGGTATCAGGTTTACTGATCCATTCTACATTTGATTGTATTTTCTCTGAATGAATGCAGAGAAGGACAGCAGTCGCCGGAGCAGTGGCAGAGGATGTACGGATGTTGCTCTGGCAACGAGGTGTACCACATCCGACTGTGCGACAGCAAGTTCTTTGGGGAGTATAATGGCAAAAGCTTCACATATGCCTCCTTTCACGCTCACAAGAAGTGAGTTGACATGTAAGCTAAAGCATCTTTTTCAGATGCTGACAAGTTGGAAATACCTCACAGCATTTACAGGGATTGCTGTTTGTGGATTTGAGTATGCATGATTAAGTACAGCAGCATTTTTTTGTCTCATCTTAGTTTAATATGATTATCATACAGATAAATAAACGCAAAAAGAGCAAAACTTAACATTTTGATTATAGAGAGCACAAATAAATGTTGAAGAATTCCTTTGAGCCTCAAGCTTCAGTTCATAGCTATCAGGTCTTGTGTTTTCATGGGGTAAAATGTAATGAGACAGTTTTGTTGTCAGATATTTGCCTCTAGTAATATGCTAACAGCAGGTATGTGATGTCCAGGTACGGCGTGTGTCTGATCGGTATAAAGAGGGAAGACAACAAGAGCATCCTGCTGAACCCTGGCCCGCGCCACATCATGGCTGCCACCGACACCTGCTACTACATCAATATCACTAAGGAGGAAAACTCAGCCTTCATCTTTAACCAGGAGGAGAGGAAGGGCCGCCCTGCCGGGGGAATGTACGACGGACCCTCACAGCTTCCTGTGCACAGCATCATCGCTAGCATGGGTGAGAGAGGAGGCAGTATGTGATCAAATGATCCTGTTGGTGAGAGAGATCTGAAAGGTACTGATGAATTTGATGAAACTGAGGAGATGTTGGTTGTATATATTTATAGGTACTGTTGCCATGGATCTTCAGAACACGAGTCCACCTGACGTCTCAGGGGATAAACTGGTCCCGCCTACAGTAAACGGCACAGGGAGCCGCCGGCCGAGCATCGCTCCGGTTCAGGAGCTCGCTGACTCGTCCTCAATCCTGCCATGCGACCTCCTCAGTGACCAATCAGAAGATGACTCCGTCTTCACAGATGACAAAGACCACTCATCTACTGAGTGAGGATTATATTTCTGTGTGTGTCTTAATACCTGTTCCTTAAAAACCCAAACAAAAGGAGGCAGAGCATGACTAAAGATATAAACGTCTTTTAGTTTGTGTGTAAACTGATCTTTTAGTTCCACAGTCAGTCTCAGTCAGTTGATGCTGTTGCATCTCTGGTTAAGACAAAAACATCTGCTCAACTTGCAAAATGCAATATGTAAATTCAGCAAACAATCAGACTGACTCCAACTAAATGTTGTTTGTTTAACACTATGCAACCTCCCTAAATATCTGTACAAAACAGAGAAAAATATTTTCCTTACCTGTTCTGTGACTAGTTTACCCAGCATGCAGTTGAACTTGAAAGCACTGTTGGCTAATTTCCAAGGCAGCATGAATAAATGAGTAGATTCTGCATATTCTGAAACATACCGCTAATTGTTCTCTTAACGTCTTGGAAATAAGCTTGAAACTGACCCGTATGTTTCCATCGAATGTGTCATTCATGATTTTTGGATTTGTTGCCAGGTACGTGAAAGGTTATCCCCCTAACTCTCCGTACATTGGGAGCTCGCCCACCTTGTGCCATCTGTTGGCTGAAAAAGCCCCGTTCTGCTGCCTACGACTGGACCAGGTGGGCAGTCGCTGTTCCTCCAACTTAGTCACTCACTTACTTACTGCCTCAATCATTCCTTACTGTACATTTCCTCCGCTGTCTCTCTGTCCTCCACTTGATAAAAGCAAACCAAAAATACCTGCCTGTTTTTTTTTTTCTTCGCTCCCTCTTCAGGGTTGCAGGCACAACAGTTTTGAGGATGCCAAGGCTTATGGTTTTAAAAACAAACTCATCATTGTGTCCGCGGAGACTGCGGGGAACGGTCTCTATAACTTCATAGTGCCTCTCAGAGCTTATTACAGACCCAGGAAAGAACTCAACCCCATTGTCTTGCTGCTGGATAACCCGTGAGTTCACTTTAAAACACACACACACATTGCTCCTTTCTCTGCCCTTCATTCTGTCTTTCACTATTTCACGGTGGGAAACGTTAGAGCGCTAATAGCTCACGTCAGCCGAGCACTTAGGACAAGGCTGCGGAGGTGGGACTTCATTGTCATTTCTGATGTTAGGTTAGTGATGCCGCTCACAGTGACAGAGTGTTTTGAGCAACAAAGAAAATAAAAACGCTGCTCTCTGTATCTCCAGACAGTTGTCATGGCAACTTGCTTTGCCTTGAACCTGACTAATATATATTGCTACGAGGGGAGAAAAAGATGGAAAAAATGATTCCTTTGAAGAACACCAAGCAGGCTTTCATCGACAGCCCTGATGTGTCCCTTTTCAGCCCCCACATGCGAGCTCTCAGGACGCTCATAGAAACACGCACATAACAATAAACTCTCCCTCCATGCATCACTCTCTCCCTCCCTCTCCCTATCGCTTTCGCACATGCACAAACATAAAACACCCACACACTTGGATATGCAGTTCAGGCACTTACCACAGCCTTGGGTCTCTAGTCGCCAGGACTGGGCAGATGCATAAAGTAATGTTCCATCATATGTGGTGTTAGAGGACAGGCAGAAATAAAGCGATTAAATCTCTCGGAGTGCACACAGCAACAGATGGACTCATCCCTCAGCCTAAAGACACTCTAAGTAGGAAGTTGAACTAGCATAGAGGCTCCGGAGGCTCTGATACTTACTGTTGCACATCATCACATAGTAACCACATACATTCCTAAAGCAGTTGGAAAGTAGTTTGAGTGCAATTAGTGTGTAGTTGGCCAAAAATCTTCAATAAAGTCTTTTTTCTTTGCTGGATGCAAATGTTGGAGTAGAGCTGCTGTATGGAGTAGCAACTGACAAATTATCTATATATATATATATCTATATGATATATACTTTTTATATAGTTCATTAATTTTTATTTCTGTGTCTGGCCCAACTGAAATATCAAATGTCAAAAACAATACAACACATCTTCAGGTAACACATGTACAAAACTAACTTCATTTCAGTTAACATCTGTTATTGACCAAGACTGAAAATAAATTGCGCACCGAGCAGAAAAGAAACGCTACAAGTCCAAAGTTTATCTCTTTCAGCCTTTGTCCAAGTAACTGACAAACTTAAATATTTCTTATCTGAATACCCAGTTTAGAATTAGTGCGTCATGTTTAAACAAACTATTTATTTTTCTAATCTCACCAAACCATGTGTTTTTTTGTAAATAAAAGAAACATAAAGGAACAAATTTTTCTATATCATCTATGTTTCTTGTAGTCCAGATAATCACTTTCTGGAGGCCATCTGCTGTTTCCCTATGGTCTACTACATGGCTGGGAGCATAGACAAGTAAGACTGTCGTAAAATCTTCTGTTTTTCATTAAAATTTCATTTTACATTTATTTTTTCTCATTTATATTGAAGGGGAGTATGTGCTTCTTTGAGATTTAATTGTACAGTAGGTTCCTCTGTTGTTACACTCATTGTGTGTGGGTTTATTTTACTATATTTGTTGGGTCTGAACACCAGGAGCCCGCTGTAACTTGTGGTGTCAGACAGTTTTGTAGAGACCAAAACGCCCGATCCCACAAGTTAAAACGGCTGTTTGAGTGTAAAGACTTGGTTTTATGGTTGAGGTTCGAATTAGGTTTTGGTTAAAGGTTAAAGGTTGATGGTTAAGGTTAGGATAAGGGGCTAGGGATTGCTTTATGTCAGTGACTGTGTGTGTGTGTGTGTGTGTGTTTCAGTCTTGACAGCCTGCTGCAGTGTGGCATTATCTACGCCGATAATTTGGTTGTTGTGGATAAAGAGAGTACGATGAGTGCCGAGGAAGACTACATGGCTGATGCCAAAACTATTGTCAATGTACAGACGATGTTCAGGTAATCACATCAGTTTATCGGCTCAATAGAGGCTCAATAGATCAGAGATAACAGCAGCATTTGCTAAAATTACTTTGAAAGTTTGGAAATAAATTGTGATATTAAGTCACATTTTCTGATTCATGTTTTTCTCTCCTGTCGCAGGTTGTTTCCCAGTCTCAGCATCATCACAGAGCTTACTCATCCATCCAACATGAGATTCATGCAGTTCAGAGCAAAGGACTGCTATTCACTGGCTCTCTCCAAGCTGGAGAAGGTGAGACATTACAAGAGGGCTTACACTGAATCACACAGTATGAATAACAGGAATTTTGAAGAGAATATAACATTTTTTTTTTCTTTTTTTAAGTAGCTGGTCTTGACACTGTTATTATGTTTGCCATTTCCATGGGACTTTGTACACTGCCAAGAAAGTGACAGACCTGTAAATGTTGTTCATCGTTGCTTTGCCTTTGTCCCGGGTCTCTCTGACAGAAGGAGCGAGATAAAGGCTCCAACTTGGCCTTCATGTTTCGCCTACCCTTCGCTGCAGGCAGAGTGTTCAGTATCAGCATGCTGGACACTCTGCTCTATCAGGTTGGTACACACCTACAGGTAACCGCTTAGTCTCAGATGACTCTTTTTAATATCAGGTGAAAGGAATGGATGTGTCTTAAAGCAGCAGAGAAACAGTATCGCCTGAGGAAACAGAGCAGCTGCACCAACATTGAGCGAAAGTGCCCTCTTGTGTTCAGTCACTGACACAGAGTGCGCTCTGGTTTACTTATAAGCACAGTGTTCATACAAAGTTATAGTTACAAAAGTGATTTTTCTGTGTTTGCATGTCAGTCTTTTGTGAAGGACTACATGATCCTCATTGCGAGGCTGCTGCTGGGACTGGACACCACTCCCGGATCAGGATACCTCTGTGCTGTGAGTGACATACAGCAGTTATGATCTGAAACAGTACCAGACTCCAGTCAACTGAACTAATAGTATACCCATTTATCTCTTGTTCCAGATGAAAGTGACAGAGGAAGATCTATGGATTAGCACTTACGGCAGACTGTTCCAGAAACTCTGCTCCTCTAGTGCCGAGATTCCCATCGGGATCTATCGGACAGAATCCCACATTTTCTCTACATCTGAGGTGAGGAGGATACTATAAGCAGTATCAAGCTAAATATCAAACTGCAATGCAAAATCATTTCTATATTTATTCATTTCAAATAAGCTTGTAGTCCCTGGTTTTTAGCAGAATATATAACAGGACTGTGAGTCTGTAGTCACGCCAGCAGCTGTGTGAGGCTGTTTTAAACACAGGAGTGCTTTGAGTAAATAGTCATTAGTAGCGGACGAAGTACTCAGACCTTCTATTTAAGTAAAAGCTCATTTAATTCAAATAAACTTAAAGTACCAAAAGTTAAAGTCCTCATTGTGCAAAATGGTCCATTTTAGAATGATATATATTATATTTTTGGATTATAATTATTTGATGTAAGCATCACTAATGTTGCAGCTGATAATTGTGGGGCTTATTGTAACAGCTTTATGTGCTGTTGTGTAGCTTAATCTATAATAATGAGAACTACAGCTAAAGTAAGCTAAATTATTTTCCTCTGAAATGCAGTGGAAGAGAAATATAAAGTAATGTAAGTTGGAAATTACCTCAAAATTGCACTTAAGCGCAGTATGTGAATAATTATGTTTATAAACCAGAATACTAAATATATTTAGCCTAATGATGAGACTACATGAGCCAAAGTCATTAAGATATGTTTCCCGGGAACTAAAAATCATCATTACGTCATCTAAGAATTATTAGAGAATTATTGTTGCTTTTATTATGATGAGCACTCTGGCTGTAGAGGTAACTTCCTGTCTCAACACCCCAGTCTCAGGTGTCAGTCAGTGTCGACGACTGCGAGGACACCAAGGACAGAGGGGACGAGTCTCGTGCCAACGACCAATCAGATCACCCCCTGCTGAGGAAGAAGAGCATGCAGTGGGCGCGGCGGCTCAGTAAGAAAAGCGTGAGGTGGCAGGGGGCGAGTCGCGACTCGAGCAAGGACCACGCCCAGCGCATCGCCCAGCAGCGCCTCAACCTCTACCGACGCTCCGAGAGGGAGGAGCTGTCTGAACTGGTCCGCAACCGCATGAGGCATCTGGGCCTGCCCACCTCAGGATATGGTGAGGATGGAAGCCAACTACTCATTGCCTTCCTTTCCCAGACTTTCACGTCTGCTTCATAAGTTTGTCTGTTTCTTGTCTAACTGTTATTTGTAGAAGACCTGACTAATCTGACAGCCAGCGACGTCATGAACAGAGTCAATCTGGGCTACTTACAAGGTCAGCATTTAAATCTTGATCCTATGGCAGGTATTAGATCATAACATCTTCATACAGATGTGACTGCTCCAGTTTGCTGACTGTGGTGTTTCTGTTTCAGATGAACAGAATGATCACCAAAACACCCTGTCGTATGTCCTGATCAACCCTTCTCCTGACACCAGGCTGGAGCTCAATGACATTGTGTAAGCATTACTGCTTTCTGTTGCTCCCAACTTACCTTATAACATATGATTAGCACTGCTGTTTACCTCTCAGCTCTCTCAAAGCTGTCTTATTACTGGATATGTTTGCATGTGTGTTACTGGGTACATTTAGTCAGAAATGAATCCAAGTGATAATCAAAGCAGATTAAATTCAAGTCACTATTACATGCCTTCAGAGAGACTCCTGGGTCTGCACACATCTACTTGAACTCAGTCACACAGGCTTGTGCTCCTTCTCGACCACTGCATTCCTCCAAGGCGTTCCTCCATGCCACCCCTGCACACACGCCAATCTCAGTCCAGACTGTTTTCGTCTGTGGTTCCCCGAAGGTGGAACAAGCTAGTGAATGCTATCGGAGGCGGGTCGTCCCTCTCTGCCTTCAAGAATCTCTTGAAGACTCATCTCTTCCGAGAGCACCTCTTCACACCCAAACATGCCAAGCTAGCACTTACTGTGCACTTTGGGTGCACTTCTTTACGTATTCTTCTTGCACTTCACCTTATTGAACAGATTTAATTCTTTCTTCAAGGTCTCCTACTGCACTGAAGCTTGAGTGTTGTCCCTCACTTGTAAGTCACTTTGAATAAAAGTGTCTTTCAAATGAGTAATTGTAAATGTTTATGAAAAAAAAGGTTTGATGCAAAAAAAATTGGCAAAACACTGATTTTTTACATGTAATTTATATAAAATCACTTAAGGGAAAAAAAAAAAAAATATATATATATATACAACTTTGTCAGTGTAATTTGCTTTACTCATATTTTCATACATTCATAAATCACTTAAAGTCTCACTATTCAATATTTTATTATAAACAGATGAAGCAATTAGGAGCAAATGATTACGGGCATGTGATGAACCCACCGATAATCATCCTCTCATTCTGTCTTACTGTCTTACAGCTCATTGTTTTGGTTTTTACAGGCTGCAACTTTACTCTTATCAACCTTGTTTTCAGCCGCAGCAGGTGGTGCTCTTCAGCTGAAAAGTGGATGATAAACAGACCGTCGCTTCCTGCTCAGCAACAAATGGCAACAAACAGACAAAGTTAGCGACCATCTGGTGAACATAGTGAAGCATTTAGCAGCTAAAGAGCCAGATATTTACTCCAGTGGAGACCAAATATAGCTCGAAGAAGAGAGAATGTTGGTCTTAAATTCATCAGGTGCCAAAAGAAACAGGACTCCTAATTAATACTAATGTTGTTTCATGTTTGCTGGATGTGTAATAAGCACCTATTAGGTGCACTAACAGGTTAGCCTCAACAGCTTTATAAGGTGATAATTTATCTGTGACAAAATAAATAAAATAAATTAGTTTATACTGATTTAATAAAGAATGTGCTTAACCATATATTTTTTGTGTATTATTTTGGAAAGATTATACATTTACAGGAGAGTGAGGTAAGTGAACAGGGCATCTATCAGTATCCATGGTGACAGCTGTCTCCTGCTCATGATGGATAGCGGCGAGTGCATCCCACAGTTTGTTTATTTAGCTCCTCTTCTTTAAAGCAGAGTGACCTTCATGGCTCCTGTAGTGAAGGGTTGGTGAGTGGGGATTGGTATAGGAAAGTGCCCGAGTGCAGGTGCTCCCATGTGACAACACTCACCTGCCCTCTCTCTCTCTCTCTCTCTCTCTCTCTCTCTCTCTCTCTCTCTCTCTCTCTCTCTCTCTCTCCCTCTCAGGTACTTGATTCGTTCGGACCCTCTGGCACACGTCCCCGAGGAGCCTTCTGTCCACAGCAGCAGCCTGAAAGAGAGACACGAGTCCAGCATAGACACCAGAGAGGACACCCAGCTCTGATAGCATGCTGACCTTCACTGGTACCCTCCTTCCTAATCTCCCCCTTCAGTTTTCATGGGGGGGTGTGGCTGTGTCCACACAGGTCCAGTGTGACAGAGGACAATTTGTGCTATTATGTTCCAGCACGGCAGTCTACCGCTGTATTATACGAGTGCCTACTGTTTGGCAGAGGATGTTTGACGTCATCTGTGACATTTTCATCCTCTTGCCACAGACACTGTATGTATGAATAGTGCATTTATTTCTGTGAAAGCTCTCTCCAAAGAGCAGTCAGGGACACACTTGTTAAAAAAAAAAAAAAATGATTCAACTAACTGAAGAGATTTCAATCAGGTCAACCCCACCTGCAGTGGGCAAGGGCAGATTACCTCTGCCCTTGGTTAGAGGTAATCTGATTCACCAAACAAAAACACTGAGATCACAGGAAAAATCCTTATAAGGGTCACTGTCATTTAAAAGTCTGCAGTGAACTGTCCATTTTGTTTCTGCTCCTTTTGGGTCGTGGGTCCAGAGCAAAGCAGAGATTCTGGGATGCATCCATCTTTTCCTTACTTGTTTGAGATTACCACAGATCAGATGCAAATAATCAAAATTTCCTTGTGCCATACATACCTATCAACCATCACTCACATAAAATAAAACATTAAATTCAACACTATGTGACTTAAATAAAATATGTGCATTTAAAGCTTTTATATAAAGCTTATTTTTTTGGAGCTGAACCGTAGAGGTTAGTTATTCAGTCGTGTAGAGGTCTACAAACAGTGGTGGTTACTTGTATGTTCGCTGCGGTACATTTCTTAGGTTGAGGTTTGTGCACTACAAGACCTGAGTTCAACCCTAAATATTCTGTGCCATATATTAAATATTGTGCCATTAAGGATTCATTAAGTAATCAGACAACCTCATTTTACTTTCAGCACTGCTCAGTGATTTGTGGCTGTTTGGGTGAGGTTTGTATTTCTAAAATGCTACATCCTGTACACAAGAATTTTTGATTGCAACTCTTACATATTTAAATGTTTAAATATGAAAATATTTGTACTTGAGTTTCATTTTATTTCAATTTGCACATTAAAGTGCGATAGTAGGAAAAAAGCACATTGAAACTGTTTTGAGTTGTCTAATGATTTAGACTGAGCATTGCTATGTGTTTAACTTTGGAATGGGAATATAAAGGAAAAGGCTGACATTTGATAGTCAGTGGTGAAGGCTGGTAAATTAAATTTAGCACACAGCAGGAAATACATTTGTCATAGTTAACAGTGTGAATGGAAAGCAGGAGACAACATTAAGTGCAAAGAAACAAAGAGAGAAGGATGAAACAAAGTGGTGATGTAAAAGAAAGGAAGAAAGAAAGGAAGGAAGGAAGGAAGGAGCTGTGTGACTAAAATAACAAGGGAGCCACAGAACTGACAATCAGGACTGGAGAAGAGGTCTAATCAGGAAACAAGTGAAAACACCTGTGTGGCTTCACCGTGGGCATGTGGGGGCTTGATGAGTCGTATGTGGGAAATAAACAGCAACAGAAAGATCAGGTAATGGCACTTTTCTTTTTTTTTTTCAAATATTCTTCAAATTAACAAGTTAAGTCTTTTTCTAATCTAATTTGTACAAACACCAAAGTGTAAAAACAAGTTGTGGTTTTATTGGGGGTTACTGAGTATATTAACTCAAGCATTGTACTTAAATACTAATTTGATGTATCTGACTTGGAATGCCTTTAAAACATGATGCTTTGTGAATGATTAAACTAGATTTTAGACTGTTGGTTGGACAAAACAAGATATTTGAAGGCTTTGAGCCCTGGGTAATTATGATGGCCATTTCTCACTATCTCACTAATGTTTTGTGTTTGACAAATCAAATCCATAATGAAAATAATCATTGGCTGCAGCCCTACTGTATATTACCTGAGTGTAACACTCACAGGAGCCATTTCTCTGCATTGAGTACTTTTACTTTTGATGCTTTAAGGACATTTAGATCATAATACTTTTGTAGCATTTTCAGTGCATGATGTTAACTTGTAATAGAGTATTTTTACAGTGTGGTATGAGTACCATCACTTTACAGAGAGGGAATGGTGAGCAGCAGAGAAACAGGAAGGCAGAGGCAAAGAAAGAGAAGTAAAGTGATAAGGAATAGATGCACATGTTAAATGCGCACAGACCACTGCAACTTTAGCAAGAAAACGTACCTAGTTGCATTTTATTATATTTCTTCAAAATAAATAAACAACATAACACAATGAAATAAGACCGATAACATCTCTGAAAGCTTGTGACAGAATAAACCTCAAAATAGTGCCTGCTTTTTTAGTAAACATAACTTGTACATAATGTACAAAAAATACTACTCAAAAATGTACAAATGCAGCAAACAAATATCAAGTATTGTGCAGTTCCCCCCCCCCACATCATACCAGCTGCTGACAGTCAGTCATTACAGGGATATAACTAGTGTTGAACGCCAGAAGCTACATTAAAATCTAACGCTCACCGGAATCCAGTGAGCGGTTAATGAGCAGCAAACATCTCAGTGGCATAACTCAGTTCATTTTGGTTCAGCGGTATGAGCCAGTCAGGGATCTCAGATGGCTCATACAGGTGGTGGAATACAAGTACTAAGTAAATACAATATAATGCACTACTGATTATAATGCACTGAGTCTGAAAAGCGCTTCCTGTTTGGAATAAATACTAGTACAATTTCCCCCTCCTGTAAAAACATTATTTCTCTTCCACCGTTACAGCAGCTTCCAAACAAAAAATAAACAAAAAAACAAAAAAAAGAGTTTTGTTGCTTTGCTCCATTGTTCTGTTGCATGACAGAAGTTTTAAAGCATAATCAAGAGAGTAAACATTCAGAGCTGGATGCACAAGTGGTGCATTCAGCTCTCCACTTCCCTAACACAAATACTCACACACTTCCCCAAACACACTTAATAGAAAACAAGACTGGACATTACCACTCACTAACATCCATTCCGTACTTACATAAAAAAGTTTGTTCAAAGCTCCCTCGTCACAAAAGCACTGACCAGTAGTAGTTACCGGTGAATAAACAGGGGCTCTGTATGTGGAGCCTGGATTAATCACAGCAGTAGGGTAATTGTTTTTGCCAAGCTGAAATAGCAAACTTTACAAGACATTATCAAGTGACTTTTCACCACTGCATGTCTCAGGTATCAGTAGTATGCTTGCTACTGTAAGTAGATTCAGTAGCTTTCGACCCCAGGGTCCATTTCCTCTTCACTGCTACTTAAGAATCCATCGTCCATAGTGCCTAATCAGTGTAGGATGTACCTACAAATTAAAACATAAATGTGTGACATGCAGAATAAAAACCTAAAAAAAAGAAAAAACAGTGCATTCACTTGGCAGGTGTTTCATATTCTTGCACTGCCACAGACTGACATCTCCATTACTGAGAACATCTAACCCTCCTCTATCTCTTGACCTGTCGGACACATGATCACATGTCAATCATCTCCACGATTATTGGGTCCTGCCCAACAGTCGTAGATCAGAACAGAAACTGTCCATTTGTCTTTCTCTCCTCCTCTTTCTCACTTCCTCCGTGCACTCCCCGGTCTCTTGACCTGCCAGAGGTGATTGTGGATGGTCAGGGCGTCCACGCTGACCGACACGCTCTTGGCGGGGATGACGGTGAACTGCTTGCGGTCCGAGCTGTATTTGTAGAGCTTGTCGATCATCTTTCGGCTGATGGTGCGTGGTCCAGTGCCTGTGAACTTGATGATCTCCTCAGTGTCAGGTGAGTAAGAATAAATGGCGCGGAACTGGCACCCGCCGTCACGGAAGAGGATGATCAGGTGGTTGGACTCGCACTTTTCGAGCTCCTGCGACAAAACACAGTTAACCAATAGTTATATACTGTAGGAATAGTTTATACCCACCTCACAATGAATAATCACATCAACAATCACAAATAAACTTCAAGTGACGACACTGACCTCCAGAACAACATTTTTCTGGGGCTCATTAACCCTCCCAGCCAGGCAGCAGTGAGCGATGGCATTGATGATGATTGGCTTGTTGGACTTAGAGCTCGGCTCCTTGAAGAGTTTTGGACCTTTTACAAGCAAAAAGAAGAGAAATGTATAAAAGATATTGTTCCATGACATATCCCCTCATAAAACAACAAATTGTTGCTTTTACATTTACATATTGGTATCGATCTTTTCATCTACCTCCCGGCAAAAAAGCAAATAACCGCATTTCCCAAAAGTGTTTCTTTAAAGGAAGTGACAAGATCAAATATATTTTTTCTCTTGGCTTGAACATGTTCTGCACAAATGAATGCTGTGTGGTGGTAATCAATAATCCAAAACTTTCATCTTTTAAATTAATAGTCTTTTTCTGCATTTCTGCTCACCGTTATACTCTGTAGAGGTGATGGAGGAGGCTATGGAGCCTGTCTCTTATACACATCTCCTCTATCTCTTGACCTGTCGGACACATGATCACATGTCAATCATCTCCACGATTATTGGGTCCTGCCCAACAGTCGTAGATCAGAACAGAAACTGTCCATTTGTCTTTCTCTCCTCCTCTTTCTCACTTCCTCCGTGCACTCCCCGGTCTCTTGACCTGCCAGAGGTGATTGTGGATGGTCAGGGCGTCCACGCTGACCGACACGCTCTTGGCGGGGATGACGGTGAACTGCTTGCGGTCCGAGCTGTATTTGTAGAGCTTGTCGATCATCTTTCGGCTGATGGTGCGTGGTCCAGTGCCTGTGAACTTGATGATCTCCTCAGTGTCAGGTGAGTAAGAATAAATGGCGCGGAACTGGCACCCGCCGTCACGGAAGAGGATGATCAGGTGGTTGGACTCGCACTTTTCGAGCTCCTGCGACAAAACACAGTTAACCAATAGTTATATACTGTAGGAATAGTTTATACCCACCTCACAATGAATAATCACATCAACAATCACAAATAAACTTCAAGTGACGACACTGACCTCCAGAACAACATTTTTCTGGGGCTCATTAACCCTCCCAGCCAGGCAGCAGTGAGCGATGGCATTGATGATGATTGGCTTGTTGGACTTAGAGCTCGGCTCCTTGAAGAGTTTTGGACCTTTTACAAGCAAAAAGAAGAGAAATGTATAAAAGATATTGTTCCATGACATATCCCCTCATAAAACAACAAATTGTTGCTTTTACATTTACATATTGGTATCGATCTTTTCATCTACCTCCCGGCAAAAAAGCAAATAACCGCATTTCCCAAAAGTGTTTCTTTAAAGGAAGTGACAAGATCAAATATATTTTTTCTCTTGGCTTGAACATGTTCTGCACAAATGAATGCTGTGTGGTGGTAATCAATAATCCAAAACTTTCATCTTTTAAATTAATAGTCTTTTTCTGCATTTCTGCTCACCGTTATACTCTGTAGAGGTGATGGAGGAGGCTATGGAGCCGTTCTCCCAGTCCCTTTCCATGTTCCTGCTAGATGCCCTGCTCAGCATGGGGAAGGACTCCATAGAGCACACAGATCCAGCCCTGGAAGACAAACATATAGGTCAATCAAATGACTACATGGATATGCAAAATGGGTATCACCTCTGGACACAACGTGGGAATCCTCACCTCTGTGACTCTGCCCCTCCAGAGATGACACTGTCTGCCTCAGTCGCCAAAGAGAGGGTCGATCCTCGATGACTGCAGCTCAGATCAGCTGAAAATGACAGAGACAGAAGGATTTAGTACCTGTTACTTTACAAACAAAACGACATTGTTGTTTGCCTAATTCCACCTCTGTTCCATTTCCATTAGACAAGCAGTAACCCAAATTAACACTGTAATGTTACTCTAAATACTAACACTTCAAATCCCACAACAGACACAAATCTGCATAAAAGGCAAGATAACAAAATGACAAATGGGTCATAAGTTGGTTAGAATCAGCTACTGTAAAAAGACTGATCTTTCTAGTATGTGACCTGTAGCTGACTCCACTATTTTTAATGGGATGTGTATGTCTGATATCACATCATGCAGAGCAGGTTAGAAGGTTCACCTCCCCTGCAGCCTGCTGCTGAGCCCTGGGCTTTGATCAACATGGACACCTTCAGAGAATTACCTGTACAACACACATGTATACACTCAGAGCAAGACAACGAACGTGCACAAGTGAACTTAACTAAAAATGTGCACGCTCACAGCCTATCAGATTATACAACAAACACACAAACTATTCTAAACCGACAGTGTGACGACAAGACAACATGGTGCAATGGACAAAAATGATGTGCAGTGTAAGTATCACAGCTGTTCTTACGTGTGGTGGATCCTTTGGAGAGGCTGTTGGACTCTTCACGGTGCAGTGATTTCGGCCTGTTCCTGCGGGATTTAGTCCTTGGACGAGGTTTGACCAGACCCTGCTCCTCCATCAGCGCTTGCTGCTTCCTCCGGAGGTATTCCTGCTTAATCAGTTCTCGCCGCGCTTTCTCCTCCTCCTTACGAACACGGTCCTCCTCTGCCTTACGCCTTGAAGAAAAGGATGGAGAATTAACACTCTGTGACAAGAATGTACCCTTTCCCACACACACGCACCTTTGTCAGCTGCTTATCCCTGAGTGTCAGGGTGTGAAAAGAAAACGTACCTGGCCTCATCACGTTTGAGCTCACTCTCGGCTTCTTGTTGTAGTTTGCGTAGTCTTGACTCTTCAGCTTTGCGCTGCTGTTTGAGGAGGAAAGCAGCACGGCGTTTGGCCATTTCATCCTCTGCCTTCTCATCATCCTGGAAGATAAAAATGGCCGATAATTATTCAGCTAGTAACTATGTTTCTCAGTCAGTAGTCTTGATATGTCAAATCGTGAGTTACACACAGAAGCGATGTGAAAATGCAAACATCTGAATTTTACCTTAAAGAAGAAGCCCAACACATTCTTCTGCTCGCTGTCTGCTGTGCCGTCTGCAACATCTGCACTGCCATCCTGCAGTGGCTCCTTAAGCTCTGACAAGTCGACCTCAATCAGTTGGCCTTTGACCTTGGTACTCTCATCTCCTCCCAAAGCCTCTTTTCCTGAGTTGTCAGCTTTGTGCTCTTGTGGTTCCGCAGCCTGTGAGGGAGATACGGCTGTACTGGAGATGACTGATGGGTCCTGTGACTGGGGTTTGTCTGGGAGGCGCTCAGTTCCTTCTCCGGTGCCATCATGGACTCTGAAGGTGGTGTTTCTCTGAACGCTTCTCTCTAGCCTGGAGCTCTCTGCAATAGTCCCCAACTCCTGGTCTCCGTCGGTACTTTCTCTTGGAGATGGCGTGCCCTCTGGAGACTGAGTATTAGACTTGATAGAGGAAACCTTGCTGTTGTCTTTGCTCTGTTTCCTGTCCGAGGCTTTGCTGCGTTGGCTGGAGCTCAGCTTGGGAGGACGGCGAGCAGGAAAAGAATTGCTGCCACTGATATCTACAAAGTGGACGGCAAAAGATTTGGACTCTGAGGTAGAGGATGCTGTTTGTGTCGTGATGGGAGTTGTGCTAGGAACTGACTCTACACATTTTGGAGGTGAGGCCACATTCTGCTTCATCAGCAGGTCTTGCTGAAAGGAGAGCTGCATCATCTGCTGCTGAATGGAATTAATAGCTTCATTGAGTAAATCTATGGAGCGGGAACACTCATTCAAGCCAGATTCAGCCCCATTATCTTGAGACAGAGTGTTCAATCTGTTGTCTCTGTTCATCTGTCCTGCCTCTGGTTGACCTGCCTTCGCCTGAACCTTCAGAGCATCAAGACAGGAATCATCCCTGCAGGACTGGATCTTCACTTTATTTCTTTCAGCAGCTGTTAGTTCTGAGGATTCCTGGGAGTGTTTTAGTGGTAGAGGAAGTGTCTCGCTCTTCCCTCCACCCTTCTTGACAATGTTCAAGAACGCAGCTTTCCCAAGCTTTAGTCTCTGTCGTGCTGACTGGTTCTCCATCTTCTTCTTTTGATACTCTATTGCGCGTCTTTGCTCTTCTAGCTGCATGTGAAGTTGCAGCAGCTCTGAAGGCACTACAGGGGGACTCCCCATCATATTACTCCCCAACACAGAACCAGGCTCCTTCGCTTGCCAACTGCAGTCACTCCTCTGTTGCCAGGGAGGGCAGGGGGTGATCTCAGAGCCATCTGGTGTGGTCTTCTGAGAGCTGCTGGTACTTGAAAATCCATCACGCAGGCCAAGTTTAAGGAGCTTTCTCTCTGCAAAGCTGGTCATCTTGACACTGGCACTGCCTGAAGCGCTGCAGCTGCTTGCCCAGGAAATGGTACTGAGGCAAGGACTTGAGCGTCCACTGCCATCTTCCTTATCGTCCCGCTCACTCACTTTCAAGTCTTCTCTCAGCTTGGCTGACTCGCCCTCTCCCAATTCACACACCTCCCCCTCTTCTAGGCATTTTCCCTTTCCTCTCCTTATCACTTCTCTAGTCAGCTCCATCTGATCGTCCTCTTCATCGTCATCCTCAAGGTCTGCAATGTCAGAGTCGGAGTCATGCCCTACCTCCAGCGTAGAGGAGAAAGGGCTGTGGCAGTCCGACTTTCCTGACAAATGAAGGAAAAAGCCTTCGGACTGTTTCTTCCCAGATGGAGAGATGCCTACCGACCCCTCTGTGAGCGGCCTAAGAGAGCTAGGCACTGATTCTGCAACATGTATTGGTGTGAAGGAACTTCTATTTGACTCAGTTGCAGGGGCTTTCCTCTGTGGGGTGCTTGGGACATTGGTGGCTGCTTTCCTAGCAGCTACTGCTGCTCTACAGCGACTCTCACCACTTTCCTCCTGCTTGTTCAGGCTGATGCTCTTCTCTTTGGCTGGTTTAGGGATAGTAGGCATCAAAGGCTCCAGATAGTAGCCATCTGCCTGACAGTCCGGAGTAAAGGGACCCGTGTCAAGACGAGGAGAGCAACGAGTATTAGAAACCCTTGAGGTGGTGGCTGCACTCTGGATTTCCAGCTCATCCTGTTCCATGTCACTCCCAAGTCGATGTCTAGAAAATGCATAAGGATGGATAACAGCGACCAGTTCCTCCTCTTCTATTTCCTCCTCTTCATCTTCTATGCGCATGTGACTAAGCAGGCTTTGACCACTGAGTCTGTGTTGCGACAGATGGGCGCCTGACCCCAGCATGTGTTTGGGGGTAATGATGTTGGAGGCCAAGCTGTCCTTGCTGATGGAGCGAGCAAGGCTGATACTGTCTGCATCGTCCTCCATGGGAAAATGAAGGGCATAGGGCGCTGGTTGGGATACAGGCCTGGACAGGGACAGAGGGAGGAATACAATTTAGTGTAATGAATCATGGAACAAGAAACTGTCCATTATATTCGTACCTGCTGCTACATCAAACTGAGAAACTGTAATCACACTGCTCACCTCGGCCTCCTCTCTGGCCAGGCCAGTACTGGGCCCTGGTGCTGCCCATCTGCACGTGTCAGAGAGTTGGATCTATTTCTCAGCTCTGTACAAAGAAAAATATGTTCCATATCAGAAAAGGACGCCTCTAAAATGTAACATTACAAGTCAAGCTAAACTCCCCAGACAGAAATGAGATATAAAAGCATTGTCCCGAAATTCTTTGCTTTAATAAACAACTTGTCAAATAAGGAAAGATACAAGATCACACCTTAGGTACGTTTAGATCACCTTAAAAGAATAATCAAAAATGTTTTTCCTGCTCTTTATCTTCCCTCTCCTTTTTCTCTGTTTGAATAATGTTTTTGTGGCTTTAGGGATCAAACGCTTCACCAGAGCCTGAGTAAATATTTTTTTCATATTACCTGAAGTGCTCTCCTCAAACACCTTCTGTTGTCTCTGCCTCAGGGGCAGTAAAGACTGAGAAGGGCTTACTGAGCTTTGTTTAGCGCTGTAAGAGAAAGACAGAGGGATTTGAGTTTTAGAGTTAAAACTAGTTTGAAAAAAAATATTACTCAGTAGCGCGTATCCAAAATAACACAAATTAAGTAATGACGTGTGATTTCACAATTAAAATATTTGGGATGATGTTACCATATGTAAAGTGCAGAGGCATTCATAGTATTACACTTAGTGTTGTAGTAACGTACTGTGGGAATGGCCAAAACAATATCACAGCATATAGTTAGAAAATTACCAGCATTTCTTCAGATGTAAATGTGGATCACACATACTGTAGAGGTTGTTATGTGTCACTTTTACCATATTAACTAGTGTATGAGTTGTAGGAGTGCATCATATTATTCCCTTGAGCTAAAAATGTACTAATGGACAAATGCGTATAGGAAGAAAAGTGTTATGTTTAGGCATGAGGTCTTTCTCAGAACTCTGTCAAAAACAACTACAGTACATTAAACCTGTAGGTTGAAAGTAAAAGTGTCTCTGTGTAGTGTTATGGGAACACAGTTATCGTATAATACCTGAGGTCAGGGCTGGGGGGCGTGGTCAATACATCAGCAGAGTTCGATGATGTCAGGAAACTACGTTTTGTGACGTTGGAGATGGGTACATGGGATCGAGAACCTTTAGGCTGCAGCAGTAATCTCACTGCAAAAATTGTTGAAGGGAAATCAAACCATTACAACAGACTCCATTGTTTAAAAGAGTTACAAACTGCTCATTAAATGACCAAAAAAAGCCGCATGTGTTATACCATCTCTGATTTCCTGAAGGTCCCTGGGCTGTACGAAGTCTGGCTTCACACTCTCAAACCACCAGAAAAGCTCAGCAATGAAGACCATCAAGTTATTCTGCAAGACAGAGTAATCAAGATTAAGGTCAGTAGGACAATATGATGCACAATCTGATAATGTCAAGTATTTTCTGGCTGTAAAGTGTTTTTGGACGCACCTTCAGTACGGGTGGAGAATACAGCATGTCCTCAGCCTTCAGGTAGAAGCATTTGTTCAGGTACTCATTAGAAAACTCCTTCAGTAGCTGGATGTTGTATACACTGTCTGCTATGGAGGGAACCTCCTTCAGACAGATATCTGCACAGAACAGGACAGCAATGGTCAACTCTTTCAGGTTAATACTGTAATAGTTCAGTGGTTGATAAAGACCTCCTGCCCAGAGTCTTTAAGCTAAGCTAACAGTTTTTTCGGTTCGTGCTTCATATTTAGTGTCCAGACAAAAGTCTAGACATGAGACTGGTATCAATCTTCTCATGGCAATGCAGCTATTTTTCTTCATTGGATTTTTAGTGGTCCAGTGTTACCGTACCTTCCAGTCTAACGAGTTCTGGGCAATAGAAGTGGATCACAGCCAGCAGAGCCGTGCCATCACACACGTCCTTCAACAAGTCGTCCAACAGGGGGAAGTGCTGAAATGTCCGACCTGACAGGTGATCTCTGCGGTAACGCACCTACACAGAAAGAGACGGCACAAGTTTACATAAAGTATACAACTTTATCTGATCACAACACTAAGCCACACTCTCACTTGTCACACACAAACACACAATTTCTCATATTAGTTTTTGATAGAAAATCACTTTTTATAACTTATTATTCTCCTGGTCTCTTTAACACATATACTGTGTTGTGTATTTATCTGCATCAGAAAAGGTCAGATGCTTTGCAAAGTCTGACGTCGCGTGGAACCTTTCATGTGGTACATTAATGATGTGTCTGTCTTCACTCAACTTTTAACCATGTTAATCACTTTCATGTATGACAATTTAACTAGTAGTTGGTGCAGGTGATGAATGTTTAAAAAAGGGAAAAACAGTGAAGGTCAGAATGAAATGAAGAAAAGAGTCAATGGTGAGTACATTACCACACGAGAGAACTCCACAGGCTCCAATAAGCAATGGGCCAGAGCATGCAATATATCAGGCTGGTGAGGAAGGAAAGAAATGATTGGGAGGAAGTTAATGAAATGAGGCAAGCCATGAGTGGATGAGAGGAATTGAGCCATTTAAACACTGGGCTCTGCAGATGTTGAAGTGAGTTAGAAGTGCCTGGTAGTTCACTTAAGCTTTGCTGGATGAAGGAATTATTATGTTTCATGCAAAGTGAAAGCAAATGTGCAGAGAAAAAAAAAGTGTTATGAGCTTGCTGTTACCTCATTTGCCTTCAAGGGGCCCTGTGTCATCTTTATTGTATAAATCACTGTATTCTCTGTAGAATTGGATTTATTTCATGTCTGGCCTCTTGCTGTCTATATAATTAGTTATTATTGTGGATTTGGCTCCTCTTTGTGCTAGCTGATCTGACACTGACACACAGCCACACACACACACACACACACACACACACACACACACACACCTCAAACAGATACGGATACACTCACACAGGAGATTGCTAGAGGTTGCACTTACAGGTACAAGCTTCCAGTACCATTTGGAGGGGGACTAGTATCCAAGAGTCAGGAAGTGATGGGATTTGGGGGGAGACACAAACAGGAAGAGCAGCAGACAAGTCGTGGGTCAGATACACTGACAAGAAATCAGATTATCCCATGTTACCATGGAGACAGATCTGATCTTAAAGACAACTGGAAAGGGTTAGGCAGAGAGAGTCAAGAAAATCTAGTTTTACAGAGAACAGGCAAATGAGGAAAAAACTAGAAGTGTTTGTGTGTATTGTAATTAAAGTTTTAAGGAGTGCGATTTCACTCTGCATTGACAAATTATTTCAGACTAATTCAGCTCCAATACCCTCTGACAGACACTGTGCTCACACTTGTCTTTTAACAATATGGCTTTTCTGACTGGTTGATAGGAAAGAAGCCAAGACAGCATAGTGCAGAGGTTTTCAAAATGTGAGGAATCTAAACACGGAGGCGTAATACACATATTTTTAGATTCAGCGTGACTTACATTTTCCACAGATATCATTCTATCCAATCATTGCATAGAAAAGTCCACAAATCCACTTAAAAATCATAATGTCCACCTCATAACTCCAGAACTTGCCTAAGACTCATCACCTTTTTAAGTTTCCTTCAATATCAAAATAACGCAGTCTGTATATCCATGGCTACATTGCCAACAGGAACTGCTAATCACTAACTGGGCTTATTTTTAATGGTGCCAATTTACCAAAATATATACAAATATAGGTAAAAAACACAGGGCTCAAGTTGTAGCCCATAGCTAACTAACTGACTCCATGGCAACATTATACTTCCTGTTTACATCTTGCAAAGCCCTACAATTAAGGCAGCTGTAGTTCCAAAACTTAGAGTATGATCATCCCCTAAATTAGAGTAAAACAAAGATTAAAATCCATTAATTTGATAGGAATTTGGGGCCCACAGTGTCAGACTTTGAAAACCCCTGACGCAGGGTGTCCACACTTGAAAACAAAAATGTGTTTGAATCTGTGATTGGAAGTCGATGTGAGGAGCTCATCAGATCATAACACAAGCAAGATCTGATGACAAAACCTACACACCTGACAGCCAGTGTGCCCAGTGAGTACAAGATGCTTGTGTATAAAATCACAGCCAGAAGGACAATAGACAAAGACAACAACATTACTAAAGAAAGACACTATTCAACAAAGAGAAAGCTTTTTTTTCTAAAACGGAGAGAGAAACAGACAAAGTGACCAACAAAGAGCATGTGAGACAAGTGAGTAAAACAAAGAGACACACAGGGTGTTACCTTCTGGTGACTGGATGGCTCCAGCAGATGTTGCTTCATTTTCAGTTCTTTTTCTGTGATCTCCCTCATCTTTATGTTCACCTGAGGTGGCAAAGATACTGTAAGTTGAGAAGAAGAAGACAGAATGAACAAATCCAAACATTAACACCATGTAAGGTTCTTACCTTGTTGATCCAAAAGACCATTGCGTCCTCCAGGTCAAAAGGCAGCTCCTTGGAGGCACTGAAGTTCGAAAAGCGCTTGACACTGGACACAACCTTCTCTATGCTGATCATCTCCACTATGTAGGCCATCATCAGCGCATCAATGAGGTGGATGTGGGCGCTCTGGAGGAACACAGATTTTGAGGTTAGGGTTAACAACAGAAACATCATGATAACCTACACGTCCATTAAGAAGTATCTCTAATATGTACTTTGTAAATCTTTCCTAGAATCATGGGTCTGTTTATAATATACAGTAGATTATATAGCATAAAATGATTGTACTGCATCATCAATGTAGTACATACACTGAGTTGCCATAGAAACAGGGCAGAACTTCTAGACTGAAACATGCAGCGGTCTAATAGCAAAATCCTTCCCAGCCTACACTTGAGACAATTGCTGTGTCATTATCTTATGAAACATATACTGTTTTTTAATTGCTTTAAAAAGGCCAGGGATAAACTGGAGCTGTAAAAAATGACAGTGTGTGTTTTGCTGTAAGTCTGGCACATGCACATGCAGAGGTATAAAAAAAATTACATTCATATATGGATACAGCATAAACTGCTGCCAGCTTGTTGCCTTTTATGTTTTCACACCTGTGGGATGGATGACTAATAGCTTCTGAGAGTGGGTTCAAATGCTGCGCCTTTTGTTCATTTTGCTTCATGAATATTTTAGTTACATACACTAAAACCTGCAAAACAGTCACATTCACTGGTGCATTATTTATTCCAATACTCTCAGTTCACATTTGGCTCTAGAAAGCAAAGTCACATTAGCTTGTAAACAGATGGTAAGCGTGGGTTGCCAGTTCACTAGGTCATACTACTGCAGAGGATGCACCCTAATTTGCCTTAATAATTCTTAGCTGTAATAATACTTTCTTGTTTGGCCACTTGGAGGCAGCAGAATAAGTGTGAACACAACACTGACATAGTACCACCTTAAACAGCATTTATTTGGAGTATTGTGTCTAATGACCTGATGAATTTAAGTTCAATATTTGCTCTCAGTTTAACTCCTTTTCACCAATAACAACTGCCTCCTACATCTGGAACTGGGTTTGATGAGAGCAGTGACAGTTAGTTAAAGATGCAGCCGGAAAAGATTTGTGGGGTTCCTCCCCTCCTCAGAAGAAACACCTCTCACTTTACACAGTCACCTGCCACCCTATGTCACCCCGGGGTGGCAGCTGCCACTCCTAAAAGATACCTTGTGATTGTGATTGAATACCTTAATGATGGCTACTTTAGATAAAGATGAGGCAGAAGATTCTTCAACAGAGCAGCATCTGCTGTGTTTAGCACCTAATTTCATCATGTGATTACACTGTGAGAGCTGAATGGAAAGAACTATTATTTCTGCAATGGCATGACAATACAAATGAGACTTGCTTGTTGTTTAGCACAATTATTGCAGCAGTCTTTGCATAGATTTTGTGGCCCCTACTGGTCTAATAGTGCAAAGTACAGTATTTTGTGGTACATACTTCTGCGAATAATTAAGGTCTCTGTGCCACCCCATGAATTTTTCTCTAGATCCGTCCCTGCTGGGTGGGGAATGTGAAAGCGCAGCACTTGCCCCTCCCTTATTAGCACCACTGAGGAGCCTCTAAGCAAAGCCCTTAAACACCTAAATGCTCCAGTGGAGCTGCTCAGTGGCCAATAGCAGCAAGCATTCAGGTATGAATGTATGTAAGTATGTGAGAGTGAAAATGAGAGCCTTGCTCTCAGTGAAACGTTCCTGGATAAATTAAGGTTAGAAAAGGAAATGCCGATGCAAAATGATCAAACCTACAGTATCACCTACTGTAAACACTGGCCAACAGAATACAGATTCTGTTCCCTAAATTACTGTGTAATCCATTAACTAATTTGCTAATATACTTGTTTGTACTTAAGTTATGTTAATGTTGGTATATAACTAGACAAAAGGTTAAGATACCCACCATCTTTATGGGAGCTGAGCTGAGGTCCAGATCAGAAACAGGCGTGTTGTCATTCTCCAGGACATAGATGCCTTTCCTGGACAGGGCCTGGATGACAGACTGGTGGCTCTGGAGCGAGGCAGCCTGCTCAGCGTGCAGGATGAGCCCACACACCCGGCAGTAGAGCTCTCCAGACAGCAGCGGGCGGATGATGAGGGGCTTGATGTGTTCCTGCTCATACTGGTCAGTGTAGAAGGGGTCTCGCAGGTCTGCAGGGATGTTGTCTAGAAAGAGGGAGGATGACAACACATTGATAAGATAGAGTTTTTTTTTTAACTATTACAGTTGTATTAATCCATAAAATCACACCACGCATCCACACACTTAAAACTATTTTTGCACAGACGTGTCCACCACTGCTTTACCATGTTATGTAACAGAGAAGCTCTCAGGACACAGACTTCAAGGTATTAAGACTGTCTCAGAGGAAACCAGTGCAAGAGGAGAGCGCTGAAACAAAGCCAATGGTTAAACAGCATGCCAGGTAGCAACCCTGTAGGCTGATAGGTGGACCAGAGACTTAAAGCCAATGAGCTAACAGGACTTAGTGGTGATACTTAAGCTGATGGTGTTGTCCCAGCCAGCCAGGTGTTGTCCTGCTCATGGACATAGACACGCGACAGCTATTTTTATATGAGTTGGACATGTTAATCCAGAGTTAAGGCCTCAGGCACTCACGAAATTTAGCTTCCAGAGCTTTCTGGATAGACTTGGTTGGGAGGAGATAGAGAAACAGTTGTATGATAGAGTCAGCAAGTGGTCTGGTTATTCATATGGTGAGGAATGAAAGAAAAAAACAGGTGAGAATTTGGAATTAAGGGGATTGTTTCTTAATGAATAATATTACCTAACTGAATTGTTTGATGGAAAATAGCTCTGATTTGTCTTATTTTACAACCTTGGTCTTAGTTTAGTACTTCTGTCTATCACACCAATTAGTTCTGATAACATTTTACTTTCCAAACAAATTGTAGTGCTACAGGAGGATATCATCTCAAACAAAATGCCTTAAAGGAGTAGTTTGACACTTTGGGACATACACTTATTCACTTCCTGATGAGAGTTAGATGAGAAGATCGTTACCACTCTCATATCAGTCCATTAAATATTAAATTGGACCCAGGAGACAGTTAGCTTAGCTTAGCACAAAGACTGGAAACAAGAGGGAGACAGCTAAGCTGGCTCTGTCCAGGGGTAACCAAATTCAGCTACCTGCACCTCTAAAATTCAATAATCAGCCTGCTGTACATGTTGTTTATTAAATCTAGAGTAAGAAGAAAGGTTGTGGTTTTGTGCAGTGAATTCCTGGGGTCCCTGCTGGCTTCCTGGCAACCTCCTGGTGATGATGAGACTCAGGACAAAGATGCAGACATGCCAACAAGATTTAACATGAGTCAGGCTAACTGTTTCCCCCTGTTTCAAGTCTTTATGCTAAGCTAAGCTAAGTGCTCTCTGGCTCTAGCTCCATAGTTAATGCACAGATACAAGAGTGGTATTGATCTTCTCATCTAATTCTCAGTATACAGTGAATAAGCATATTTCCCAAAATGTCAAACTATTCCTTTGACGATAGAGCAAGACTCACAGGCAGACAGATCATTGTAAACATCCATTAGACTGTGCTAAGCTGCTTTCTGGTGAACCATAAAAACTACACACAGTTTTACAATGCAATGAAAGATCATAATGCTTATTTCACCTTTGGTTTCACCATTAAAAACGTGGTTTATGGAAGTGTTTAGTCCCAGTCTGATCATTTGTCACTGTGTCTGATAAAGTTTCCAGATGTCAGCAATGACAATGATGAATAAAAATATATTTTAAATGATAGTGAAAGAGACCAAAACTAAGAGAATAAAAAAGGACAAACAATGATACTTCACTACATCAATATTTAACCACCTCGAAAGCATTAAAACGACAGGAGTCAACCATAACATCTTTCCTCATTTTGACACATCACATTAAAGGCAGTGCTGACTGAGATAAACAGATAAAATAAGACATCCGCAAGTCGAGAACACACACACAACCACTCTCTCTCACACACACACATACACACACACACACTTACACAGCAGGTTCAGATTAGGACTACAGCACACTGTGAAAACCTCAACTGTGTCTTTCAAAACAAACTGCTTGCTCTGAGTCGGCACTGTCTCTCCACAGTATCTATCTCGATGTCTGTTGCTGCGTAGTGCCGCCATATGTGCATAAGAATCCCCCATGATGAGAGAAAATATTTATTATTCACCCCCCACTTCTGTCTTCATCTGTCTCATTTGTGTTTCTCTCAACAAAAGCAAATCTTGCGAGTTCTCCTCCAGCCTCTTTCCAAACACACCTCTCTGATACCCCGCTACTTCATTGGTCTCAGCTGTCCCAGAATGCCCTCTCATCATCCCCGGTTGCCCTGGAGATGGTGATGGGGTATGCCAGCATGGCCGGAGGTGGGGGCTGGGTTGCTGTCCCATCTCATCACAGAGGCCTGCTCATTGGATCGTTTTATGGTCCCTGACATCAGGAGGTGTGTGTGTGAGTGTGTGTGTGGTGTGGAGAACTGGAGGGGGGAGGCAGGAGCTCCTCTCTAATCCTAGTTGGTAATGCTCCTTGGATATTAATTATCCACCTGATCCAAGTGTTAAAGCCCACCCTGGTGTGCATGTGGGAAATCAAGAGGAGGGGGGATGCAGGGAAAGTCTTTGTTCCTATTCTATGAGACACAAGGTCAGATTGATCAGCAGAGATCTTGATGACAGTGAGGGGGGCTGTCAGACTCTGGGCTCTGCAGGGGAAAGACACAACTATTCTTTCCAGTAAGACGGCTTAATGGAGAATCCTCCCAAAGACGGTATGTTGGGAAAACACAGCCTTTAAGCCGATGCACCCTCAGGAGTCACTTGGAAGTCTGACCCTGCAGAAAAAATTAAAAAGCTGGTGTATGGAATCAATTTGTCAAGTTCTTCAGTTTAATAGAGTTTGATGTGCGGCCCTTTAGTTATATCTTGTACAATTTATATCCATTGATTTAATGGGACTGGCGACTCATTGTATGACAGGATATAATTACAAATGTGAGTCAACACTATTTTGAGGACATCGGCAGTTCTGCAAAATTATTATTGCAATTATTGTTTACACCCCACAATAGAATTAGCTAATTGCAAATACTGTACATCTGTATTGGTGTGTATTGTATGTTCGCAGATAAGTATCAAGAAAGTGCAATACAGAATTTCTAAAGATATGTTTGAGATAGTTTAGAAACAGCGTCCATTACATAGTTTGTCCACCTGAGAACACTGACTATTAATTGTAAAATGTCCTGCTTTGGTCCCAAATTATTCAATAATCATGTTTGAGGGGTTCTTATTCAAAGTGTTTGTATATTTTAGTGTTTATGTTTTTAAAAAATAACCGTTGACCAACATATCAATCTGTAGATCTACACACGTCCAAAATCTGCTCCTCGTCACATGTACATTTTATGTCCTAATAGTATTAATTAGGTACGATACTAAACAATAATTTCAAAACACTGCAGTAAACGTGTGCAAAAGAAGAAACAGTCATGGCAATGCAGCTCAACATTATTTTTCTCTTATTTTCCAGTAAAAACATTTAGAAAACATTTCAACACTTCCCCAAAGGCCATTAGTAAAACTGTCATGAGTCTAAACAAACAGGCTGTGTTGAACAAAGACTCAAGCCTTCAGGTTCAATCCCATTAAACACTTAACCATGTGACTGGCTGTGCTGACTTTCACACCAGCACACACAGACAACACAGTCCTCCCAGCACTGCTGTGTTGTTTTGTCTGCCCTATAATCTAATAAGAATGTTTTGGTTCGTCTCACCGTCACACTGACAATAAATAACCTGGGAGTGCATCACAGACAACAAACACAAAACGGATACTTTGTACTTCAACACGAGACACTGTTTCTAAAAGTGTAAAAACTATCATATATTCATAAGTTACAGACAGTTCACTGTCCTACAGTATCACAGCCTGTTAATCAAATATTTAGTTCCTGCCCCAGACCTAAATTCCATGTCTGCTTTCAAAACCTGAAAACAAACAACTGAGATGCATCTCAAAGTTACCAGGCCTGACTAGGATGCACCAGTCCGATACATCAGATCGGTGTGGGCGTTGCCTAATTAAGTAGAACAGGTATCGGCCAGAAAAAGGAAATGCAGTTTCTTTGTCC
Organism: Seriola lalandi dorsalis; assembly: GCF_002814215.2. Lineage (NCBI taxonomy): Eukaryota > Metazoa > Chordata > Actinopteri > Carangiformes > Carangidae > Seriola > Seriola lalandi. The sequence goes on along the minus strand of NW_019524529.1, from coordinate 78,949 downwards.
CTATAATTGTAAAATTAATTGTTTCCGCTGTCAGTTAAATTCATTCAATCATGGTCAGGTCAAAGTTATTTTGAAACTCATAGCCTAACATAAAAATGATTCCAATAAGTTCTTTGCAGTGAAGAACGCAGGTCGTAAATGTTGGAAAAAGACATTTAAAACCAGCAGATAATGTGAGTTTAGGAATCGAAATTGGTCTCAGGGGAGAAAAACTGGATCTACTGCTGAAACGATTAGCTGTTTTACCAGGCAACAGAGAATGAGTCAGCAGCTACTGAATATTGTTTGGTTTTGCACCATATAAGCAATATGAGAATGTCACCGTAAACAGTGGGAAGGTGTGGTGGACATTTTTCACTATTTTGTGACAGTTAATCACGAAAAATAATTGACAGATTAACCAATAATTATTTGGTTAGGTGCATCCCTAGCATCCCCCTTGCAATGAGGAGAAAAAAACAGAGGGTCAATCAGCAACTATACTGATAATCAATTAATTGCTTGAGTCATTTTTCAAGCAAGAATTTCCTGGTTACAGCTTCTTCATTTTGAAGATTTTCTGCTTAAATCTCTTTGGGTTTTGGACTGTTGTTTGTACAAAGCAGAGTGTGTCTTCTTTAGCTTTGAGAAATTGTGATGGACATTTTGCGCTACTGTCTTACATTTCATAGACCAATCAACAAAGTAACTGGCAGATTAACTGATACTGAAAATAACTGCTAGTAGCAGTAGCAGCAGCCCTACACAACATTAAGCTCAGCAGGCAAAAAGCCTGACTCTCATCAGTGGCAGCACCAAAGGAAATGAGGGCGAATGCTAGACTGAACAAATGGGAGGAGTGTGAAACAGGAAGGACTGACTGGCTGTTATTTTTTTTTCGGTGCACAGAAGGACTATAGAAGGTTAATAAAACTCTAGTGCTTGAAGTTGCATCTGCTTTAATTAGAAAAACTAACTTAAAGTTGAAACGTACCAACTTCCCTGTGCTGTATCGTCTCTGCCGTATGAACTTGTGAAAGTTGTAATAAATAACAAATTATATTACACTGGCACCGTCCAGTCTGGGTAAAAAACAAGAAGTTAAGACAGTTTGGTGTCTTGTTGAAAGAGCTCCTTAGTGTCCCTGGCACAGTGACGTCAGGAGGAGCCAATCAGATTAAGGGAAGCAGGAAGCTTGATGGAGGAGAGGGTAATGGTTTGGTGTTTATTATGGGCATCTGATCTGTGCCCTGGAACAACACGGTGTTAGGTAACAGAGGTAAAGCTTTTACCAGCAAGACAGAGCTTATGATATTTACATCACTGGTGCCAAGCACAAAAATGCTCCATTTGTTGAGGGAATAATGTGATATCATTCATGACGATATGGTGCAATACTGGTTGTGGATGGCAGATTTATTGTAAAATGTTGTGTCTTATATCTATTTCATATTCTTCGTTTTCATTTTCATCTCTCAGCTCAGCTGCTACTTATCTCACTACACATTACAAGCTTTGAATTTTAGGGGTTTGTTCTTGTCTCCAATTGAATTCACTGAGTCATCGCCAGCAACACAGGAGATAGCACTGCAGGGAAGGAAACACTTAAACTAGCCTACAGTATGTCTGGCTCATAAACCGGATATGAGGGCAGAGATTTTTTTTTCTTTACTGGATGACTGTCTCTCTGTGTCTCCTTCCAAATGCCTCATTGTCATACTGATAATAAAATCACAGAGACTTGTGCACGAACAGCACAGCTGACCCCCTGCTCACACCCCCGAGAGAGAGCAGCCAGTGAGTGACACAAAAACCCACATTCAAGGGGTAATTTCCAGACATTTACTTACAGCCTGGCGATGTAGAGCAATCATTTTTAATGTTTTAGTAGACCTCATCAGAGCTGGCAAGGCTAGTGACCTGTGTATAAAAGACTGATCAAGAGATGTCGTCCTAAGTCTTCACTCGCAATCACTGGCTGCTGCTACAGGAACTTTGTTTACATTTTTGCCAGTGGGCCAAGGGTGATACTCAAAAACTGTGAGACAACCTATAAATCACTGTAAACAAGAAGGTTGTCAACACATTACGTGAGACCTGAAGGTGTATATACACTCTATACTCGCTGTTATTGGATCAAATCTGATATAAACCATATAATGACAACACTTTCAATATGCCTTTATGCATAGTTGCATTTAATGTATTTGACTGCATTATCTATTGTGATTAACTGTTATAGCAGGGTTTCCTGTAGAGGTGGGTCAAGACCAATACAATCTTATAAAATAAAACATTAACTTTTATGAGCAAAGAGCAGATGCACAATTTCACAGAGCAAATAACATATATTTAATGAGTGTGGCTGTTGAGAGGGTAGTCATCTACTAACTAAACTGGTCCTGAGGCGAGATGTGCAAAGGAATGTGAATAGGAACAGGACTAAGACCTATCACTACACCAACTACTAACAGCAAATAAAATGCCCATCACAATTTCCTGAAGCCCGAGGTGACATTCAAAATTCAAAAATATCCGGCTTACTGTCACGGACAACAAAGAAAATACGACAAACTGTATTTATAGTTAAAAAGTGGCTTATCATAAATTGTTTATCCATTCATTTTCTGTCGACTGCCTAATTATAATCTACAAATAGTTTCAGCTGCAAGTATAATAACAATGACTTCGGCTTGTTTCATGTTGTACAGTGATTTCTGTTACCCATACTTAGTTTCTGCATTTCCACTGTAAACTAAACACAAACATATAAACACACATAAACATATAGCGATGATGGACCCCCCCCAAACCTTAATTTTGTCTCTAGCTCAACGTGTTAGCTTTATTAGGGTGTGTTGTTTTTGTTGTATGCCAGAAAAAAAATAATAATAATGAAAATGATTCTAAATTCAGGATTTGTATCTATCTATGCAGCAGCTGCAGTTTTAGCTGCTGCATAGTTCAATTCATGCACAACGGACAGTTGCTCCAATAAATAATAAAACAAATACAGGAACCACCATGAGAAAGGGACATCATTCAACGTCTCAGCTGTGCGAGGAGAACAAGGAGAGAGCCTTACCTATACCATAGGCTTTGGCAAATAACCAGCGGAGATTTGCGTCTATTTTGGCTCTTGCAGAGTCGTAGAGCTCCAGCGGTACAACCTGAGCCTCTATACCTCCTCCTCTTCCTCCTCCTGTATCATCATCATCATCATCTGCTGTTGCTGCTGCTGCTGCTCTCCTCCAGGTGCTGTCCCTGCCAGCACTCACCTCCACATCCATCCTGCACGGAGAGACACAGAAACATTATTGCCAGTCCCAGCCGATTGCATTACATCATCGATAATAAGAACAACAACAATGCGGGGCCTGGCAGCACCTGCTCCGGTGATCACAGACTCACCTTGTATAACCTGCTGGTGCTGTAGGTGTCTCTGCTGTCAATTGTTATTCATATGCTATGCTCATATTTACATCCCACCCAAACACCAATTATATGCATATTGTTACAGCTGATAATGTGCTATATTGGGGTGCACTTTCCTCCATAAATGAGAGCTCCTCTAGGTTTATTAGCTTAATAATGGAGAATAATTAGCATCTTTGTTAGCTGCTGTTAGGTATTTTCTAGCTTGGTCTCGTCGACGCTGGATATGGTGACCAATGAATGACCTAACATTAACCTATAGCACCGTTGAGTTCAATGTATTACAGGTTAGCTCGCTAAACTGCGCGCACACACCTCGAAATGAACAATAACAAAACAAAGACTCACCTCTAAGAGCGCATCGAGTCCCCTCCGCAGCTTCGAGGTGAATGCTGTTAAAACACCGACATACTGGCCTCCCTTCAGCTGACGGTGAAATAACACAGGACTCCTCCCTGCCCAGCGACACAAATCTCCGGCCTCTCAGGATAAAGCTGCGGCTGGCGGCTGATGGTGGTTAATCCAATAATAAAAAATCTGACTGGCAACCATCCGGAAGACCGTTTTCGAGGAAATTATCAATATCCAAAAGCCGGGTGTCTAATACTGAGGCTGACATCGCCTCTGAGAAAGGACTGGCAGGTTTAACGGGCAGCCCTGTTGTAGGAGCCTGTCTCTATGGGGACGGGGGGTTATCTTCAATGAGCTGAGCTGCAATACACGTGCCCACCTGCTTGAGGGCGCTCAAGCAGTCAACTGGCGTTGACGTGCCTGGCTGTGCATGATGCTGCATCTGTGCTTAAAGGGATACGCTAGTTAAAATTAGTTGGGGGACTCAACACCGATTTAAAAATAAAGAATGATCAAAATCAAAGCAGCAGAGGGAAAGATACCCTGACTATTAGTCCTTAATGTGGCTCCAAAGTCCCTGGATAGATACTACATTTCCCATAGTGCAACCACTGGCAGAGGTAGTATTCAGATCCTAAGGTAAAAGCACTAAGTTAAAGTGGGGAGGTTTAATAAGCAAAATGTACTGATAATGCCGTATCATTTAGCATTGGTCCATGTTATATACACTCCTATAAAAGTGTGTAATATCACATAAATATTATAGGCTTAATATATGTTTTATAAGTAAATGCTTAATTTGTAAAGTAACCATAGTTTTCAAATGAATGGAATACAGTTAAAAGTACATTATAGTACCTCAAGTTTCAATTTACACATACGGGGGGAAGCCAGAAAGTTTGAGAGGGACTTTGGTTTTTCTCAGTGTGACAGAGTTGCTCTGAATAGATTTAAGGCAGTTAAACATGAAATTTCAACCGTGTACAAATAGGTTTTTCATACTGAAGTCAAGACCCCACACATTTCATGGCTGTAATCCAGATACCAATGCAACCCTGGCCAGACACATTAAACACAGTAGCTATTCTAGGTGACCTTAACAATTCTATTTAGTGTGGATAAATGTGATAAACTTAATTCAATTCAAGAATTTCTTATTTTCCAGATCAGTCTACACTAGCTACTTCTTGCATCTTTTTTTACCAAAGATCTGACACGCATCATAACGACCATTAAATATTAACTTTAGCGGATAAATTATCTTTGCAAAAGCATAACATAAATTGCTTCTCTGATAAACTGTTTTTATGGTGGCATCCACACATTTTTCAACTCTATAATTTGAACTGAAATAAACAGGAATGATTTTCAGCAACAGCAGTGTCCCCGTGTTCACTGTGGTATTATCAGTGTACTGCCACTGGAGGGCAACAGACACCAGCTCCTGTGGGGATGGGAATAAGATGTTGTATTGAATTTAAGGAACTACAGATAAGATGGCCATACTGTCAATCACATAATATTTCAGGGAAAAAAAATGAAATCAAGAAAGGAATATATTTTTAAAGCTTGACAGCAGCTTTTTATTGAATCAAGACAATTTTTACAAAACATTTTTAATCAGGAAATACTTTGCAAACTACAACTTTGCATGAACATTGATTTTGAATTACATCTTTTCTTAAACATCTTTATCTCTGGATTAGTTTATAAAACATGACATTTAGACACCTTAAACCACACTCTTTTACAAAGTGCAGGTGATGTCATTAAACACACAAACAAAGATCCCCATTTCTTTCACGAACAATGTTCTCCACCATGAAGACGTTTTCTTTTCTTTTTTTTTTTTTTTACAAGAAATCTCACAAATACATTGCTTTTCTTAGGAAAAACAAAAATCACACTGGCACTATTTTAAAGTGTGGCGAATGTAACATTTCAACTTTCTACAACAGGTCTGCAATTTAACACTTAACAGGTTAAACATGGTAACCATAATCACTGATTTGAGAAACATTATGAAATAAAGAAACAGTCCTTGCATCATAAATGATCACAAACCAATTACTCAGCACCTGCCCAGACTGTTATTCAAGAAAAATAGGCTCAGGTTGATTTAGATGCATTTTCCATTCATTTTGAAAAGCATCTCTCAACACATAAGAGATGTTTGTTCTGTGCTTAAAGGTCCCAAATCTCCAAAGTATCTCTGTTGCTCACTTACATTTTGCCAAAAGAGGACAGTGTAGTAAGCAACATCATGAAAGGTGACACTGTATATATATATATATATATCTGATCATAATCTAACTCAGTGATAAGACTTAGTGAAATGTAGTTCAGTAACAAAACCTGTGTCACTTAAAAAGACAAAAGAGGTTCAAATATAATTAATTAATACTGAAATTTTTAAAAAATAATCTATAAAAGTTGAGAAAGAAAACTGTACAAACATAATGCGATGCGAATCCCAAAAATAAAATTTGTGAAGACCAATGCACCAAAAGATTAAAATAAATCCAGTGAATATAGCAACACAAGACACAAATAAATAGCCAGTGTACACATCTAGGAGTCTTTTTTCTGATATACACTCCTTTAAAACAGTTTTCTAATCTCCCCATACATAACAAAACAAAGAAATAAAAAAAGCATAAATATAAAAGCATCTTCTTTATATTTCAGGTCAAAAAAAGCACATAAATAAATACAAAAATTACTAAAACGGTTCTTATCGTTAGTATAAAAACTGATATTTAAAAAGGAGCATCTTCAGTCTTGAGACAGGTTTGTCACTCTCTTTCTGTATGAACTTTGTTTTTAGATATTTTTTTTTACGACTACAGAGTTCTGTCAATTTAACAAGTCTCTACTTAAATTGGTCTGGGATCAGATTCATCTGTGAATGGATACTTGTAGGCGGGCTGGAGATGCCTTCTGACCAATCAGACATGTTGGAATGTGGGGATGAGCTGGACCACTGGTCGGGGGAGCCGGGGGAGGGAGTTAGAAATGGGTGGTCGGGGACCCTTAGCTGGTGGTTAGGTGTGTTGTCCATGGGGCCAGAGTAGCTGTGCTGGGAGGGAGGGGTGAGAAACTGGGTGCCGAGGATCTGCGTCTCCTGCGGCATCACAGTGTGGATGGGCATAGAGCGTCCCGAGCTGTTGTTTTGCTGCATGTCGGAGCCGTTCAGCTCGACGTTAGCGAAGCTCTGGTTGAGGGACTGACCAGCTGTGGTGGAGTTGGAGTTCTGGTGCTGGAGCTGCCGAGAATGAGCCTGCTGCATCATGTGCGCGGGCGAGCTGAGGTGGCTTGTCTGCAGATTCTGGTAGCCCATGATCTGAGACAGAGTGGCAGTGCTGACGCCGTGCAGAGGGCCCATCATGTTGTGGGAAATAGGTGGCGCCTGCGTGAAGCTTCCCTGCTGGCCTACACCTGGGTGCATCCTGGAGACCCAGTCACATTGGCCTCCTCTGCTTCCACCTATGGATGTTGTGCCCTGACTACTGGGGCTGGATACAGGCAGGTGAGAGAGACGGGGTGGGTTAGGGTCGAAAGACATACAGCCCATATCCTTACCCATGCTCATCTGGCCCATATGGGAGTCACCATTGCCTTGTAGGTGATTTAGAGACATAGGTGGGGACTGCTGGAAAGGTGACGTCATGGGAGGAGAGGCCACATCAGACAGGTAGCCATGTGGTGACTCAAGGGAATCAACCGGGGAAAGGACAGCTGATGTGTCCAACAAATTGCTCTTCCCATCCAGAGACTTTTTCTTCTTCATTCTATTATCTTTGCCTCCATCCTTCCCTCCTTTTCCCCCAGCGCTAATTTTGCGAACCTTCTTGGCAGAAAGAGTGGGCTTGAGGTTGCTAAGGTAGTCACTGGGTGAGCAGAGAGGTGGAGAGAGGCTGGAGGTGCTTAGGGGGGCGCTGTGAAGCCCAGGACTCCTGACCACATTGTACTCATCCAGGAGGCGGACAATGTCGTGATGCATGCGTTCTTGGGCGATATCTCTGGGCAGCTGGTCGAGATGGTCAGTGATCTCACGATTGGCGAAGTGTTCCAGAAGAACCTTGGCTGTCTCGTAGCTGCCTTCACGGGCTGCAAGGAAGAGTGGTGTCTCTTCCTAAAAAAACAAACCAAAAAACAGGTAAGAAACAGGTAATACACAAAGTATACTACTGTGGATGTGAGGGTCTAAATATATATCACATAGCTCCTTCACAGTCGCATCACGTCACATACCTTGTTGTCTTGCATGTCTTTGTTGGCACCATTTTTCAGCAGCACCATGGCAGCCTCTACATTGTTTACAGCTGCGGCCCAGTGAAGAGCAGATTTACCTGCAGAGAGAGTGAAAATGGAGAGGGTTGATTATCATAACACCTCAACACACTGAGGGATCTTTATTGACTGTGGAGATGAGAGGTTGATAAAACGTTAGCTACCAGAATCATCTGTGGCGTTAGCATCGGCGTGGCAGTTGATAAGCTCTTCCACCATTCCCTCAACCGCCAATCGGGCGGCCAGAATCAGCGGCGTCGTTCCGTCATGCATGCGGGCATCAAGATCAGTGGCGCGGTTTCGGATCAAAATCTGCATGAATATAGACTTGTTTAGTTAAGTGCTTTCAAGCTGCTGGACAAATTTTATCAAAACAAATCAAGGCCTGGAGAGATGTGAGACTTCTGTAGAGGAAGTGGTTACCTGGAACACTCCCTGTGCATCTGCTGCCACAGCGGCGTGAAGCGGAGTGCGGCCCATGTTGTCTTGAACGTTGGCATCGGCGCTGGACTCCAGGAGGCGCTTGGCAGCATCCGAGCGGGCGTACCGAGCAGCCAGGTGGAGGGCAGTCTCACCCGTGCGGTCAGTCTGGTTGTGGAGGTTGGCGCCCTGGTAAATGAAGTCAGAGATGATTTCTGCTGAGGGATCTTCTTCCTCTTCACTGTTACCAGTCTCCAATCCTCCGCCGCTGCAGGAGGCGATCATCAGGGGGGTGAAACCATCTGAAAGAGGAAGGGCGAGGATTGTAATGAGTTCCCCAAGCATGTGTCTGTTGTTGTTCACAGTAGATCAGTTTTCATGATACACAATGATAGATCATTCTGTAAAAAGCATCTGACATCCAATAATTATTGTAAGTGTACACACCTGGTCCCCTGACATTGACATCCATGCAGTCATTCTCTATCTCTCCCTGCGGAGGCGTAGGAGCAATGGATGGAATACGTAGGTCAGCTGCGTCCAGGTGCTGCTGTGTCCATTTCCTATGGTCAGTGTGGTCACTCAAATCCAACATGGCCTGCTCCTCAAACTGAAAGACATACCAATCATCACAATGTCAGCATCAGTAGGTAGTGAACAGACAGTTTGGTAAAATATAGTTTATTCACACCAGAGGAGACTCGCATCAAATTGCTCATCTTACCCTGAAGCGCCTGCAGTCTGGATCCTCATCACCCCATTCATTTTGATTGTCATCCATAAGATTGATGTCTGAGTTTTTCATAGGCCTGTTGAAAAGAGGAACCAGGTTAGACCGCATACTGTACATGACATCAAATACACAAGACTACATGATACAATCTGCTGCTAGACTTTATGTTCCACTTTCAAAGTCTACATACTTCAGCCCAACAGAATCCTCTCCCAGTGGCTCTCTGCGTTTCTTTTTGGTGGGCTCTGACACTTTGAATCCCTCTGGGAACCAGAGCTGGCCATGCTCTCGTCGCCGCTTACGAGACACCAAAACACCCAGGCAGATGAAACCCAAAGCAGCCAAGCCCAAGAATACAACATACATGGGGTAGAGCTCTGAAGAGGGGGGAGTGGGTCTCACACCTGGAAAGATAGAAAGTCACTGTGTGTTACTTAGGATTTCAACTTGGTCACTACTTTTAATGTAACACATTTATTATATATATGTTTATCTATCTATATAAGTAAAAGGTCTGAGGTTAAGTAACGTACTTGTGACAGCTTCAATATAGGGCACATTGAGATTCCCACTGGTGGCCAGTGCTCCAAGGAATGCAGCAACATCTGTCGCGCTCTGGAAACACTCAGTAGACTGCTGGTAACACTGACGGTTGTCAATCTCCAGGTACACCACAGACCTACAAGTAAAAATGGGTGGAAATGTTAACATTCATCTAAGTTCTCCTGTATTCCATATACATGTAATTTTACTGCTCAAAATGTTAGATATTTTGTGTTTATTTTGTGATACCCACCCTTTGACCTGCACAGGATCCAGCTCTCTGCGTTTCCGTGGGCTGACCATGGCAGACACACGCTCCTTCACCTGACCCAAAACATTGGCTGGCATCGAAGCCCACTCAGGCCAGCCATCTGCAGAGCGCTTCAGCACGTTATGCTTAACCAGGTCCTGCTCATTGCCGTAGTAAGGAAAGATCATTGGTTCTCCTTTGGCATCACGACGGAACACGACGTTGGTGTGGAGGACGCTGCTGAGCTCTCTGAGGAAGGTAGAAGAACGATTCTTAAGTTGTTCTGGGGAAATGTGGACCACCAGAACTAAGTGCCCGTCTGCTAGCTTCTCTGGCATGTTGTTGGCACAGTCCAGACCGTCCCATTCACATTCTGCATTGTTGCAGCCCTGGTCACAGTGACCGTCGGCATAGTGGTCTTTACAGTACTGGTCATACAGTGGGCTGAAAAGAAAGAATAAGATGAGGTTAGTATTCTGAAATTTCTGCAAGAACACAAATCTATGACAAAGATTTCTAAAATATGCATCTCTTCATCTATTTTCTATACTTACTTGCATTGACCTTCCTGTCCTTGGCAATCAAAACCATCATAAAGGCATCCAGGGCTGTTGCACTGGCCATCACACTTCCCATCGTTGAAGTATCGCCAGCACTGCAGGGCTGCAGAGCAGTTTTGCCACGGATCATCAAAATTCAGCGAGCAGTCTCCTCCATCCCAACCACAAGCATGGTTGTTGCACAGCGAATCACAGATGTGGTTGCCCGCCCACTCGTCACACTGAGGAATCTCACAGCTCACCTCCACTTCCGGAGGCGGCGTGATGTCCCGTCCAAAACCTCCGACAAAGGAATAGTCCAGGATGTGACACAGCAGGCCGTTGAAATTGCTGGGGCAGCTGCACTGGAAGAAAGGCGCGTCTGGAGTGATCTGGCACGTTCCGCCGTTGTAGCAGGGGTTGGAGATGCAGAGGCTGTCGGTGGGGGTCTGGCACTCAGGTCCAGTGAAGGTTGGCGGACACAGGCAGCGTGGGCCTAGGTGGCCTGACACACACGTACCTCCGTTCCTGCAATTCAGACTCCCACAGGAGCGAGAATCATACTCACAAGAAGAGCCGGTGAAGCCCTAAAGGGGCAGAAATGGACATAGGTTATGATCGTTGCACTCATACTCATACTTTAGGGGGAAAAAAGGATATTAAAAGCATTTTGCAAGAGGAACTGGTCTCAGTAGATCTTATAGCTGTACTCACGGGAGGGCATTTGCAGATGAAACCATGAGGTGTGTTACTGGCAACAGCGCACGTCCCTCCATTTCTGCAGGGTCTTCCTTTGCAGCCATCAAACACTCTATCACAGCGCTGACCTGGAGAACAGAGGCCAAATGTATATCAAGTACACGCATGAATATTTAGACATCGCACACAGGCATACTACATTCTTGTTATGTGCCACTAGAAGATCAGTACCTGTATATCCAGTGCGGCATTCGCAGCGGTAGCTGTTGGTGAGCTGAATGCAGTTGTAGGACCCTCTGGGGTCACAGGGGTCTGACAAACATTCATTGACATCACCTTCACAGCGCTCGCCTACGTAACCCGCTGGGCACACACATTGGTAGCCTCCAACGCGGTCCACACACTTGCCATTGTTGAAGCACTTGGGCTCGTTGGTCAGTGGGTCACTGGAGGGGTTGCAGTCATCCAAATTTATCTCACAGTGGACACCTATGGGAGATAGAAATGTCAGGTGAGGAAAAATCCATACCCTCATTTTCTGTGATCATCTATTTGTTTATTTTTTTGCCATTGAGTGCATGTGAATGTGCTATGCAGGTATCTACCCTGTGTTCCTCTGGGACAGGAGCACTTGTACGTGTTGATGAGGTCGATGCAGGTGCCTCCATTCTGACAGGGCTGAGATTGACATTCATTGATCTCTTTGGAGCAGTTTACACCGTGGTAGCCGGGGACACACTGAGAGAAAAAGAAAAATATCGCTATAGTTAGAATTCATTTCAATTCATTTAAATAGTCTTAATGAGCATTAACCACAAGAAGATACAAGCAAATCAAAACAGAGAAACTAATGTTAGAAATAAAGTGCCTTCTGATCTGTATAGCTACAGTGTATGTGTATCGGGAAAATTATAAATGTGAACATGAGTTGATTATCCTTGTCAACCTCTTAAACCAACTGAAACAGATTTTATTATAGTAAGACAATCCAACACTTTCTATGCAATTTAATTTTCTATTCCTATATTCCTTACCTCACAACTGTAGCCTCCCAGATAATCAGTACAGGTGGCTCCATTCTGGCAGGGATTGGGTGAGCACTCATCTACTTGCTCCTGGCAGTAACTCCCAGTGTAGCCGGCCTGGCAGCGGCAGTAATGTGTGTTTCCAGCATCCAGGCACTGGCCTGAGTTCCTGCACAGGTGACTCACCTCCACACCTGAAATCGACAAGGACGGAGTTACACAATGTACAAATTACTCACAGGACTTGGAGGTTCAACAGATGTAATGAAAATTGATTATATCATATGATGGCAAGTAAGTTTCCGCTGGCTACCGTACCTTGCTGTTTGGCTGCTACCTCGCAGGACACACTGGGGATGTCACAATAGAGGCCAGTCCATCCAGTCTGGCACTGGCAGGTATAAGAGGCTCCCTGCTGCCAGCAGGAACCTCCATTTTTACAGGGGAAAGAGTCACACCAGCGCACAAGATTCTAACAGGGAAACAAGGAGAGAAATTATTTTACAAACTATAACTGGAGGCAATGCATGAAACCAACACAAAGCCCCACATGGTTATCCAGACAAAGGGTGACCATCAATACCTGACAGTTGACTCCTGTATAGCCATGAGGACAGGTGCACTTGTACGTCCCATAACTGTCAAGACAAGTTCCTCCATTGAGGCAGGGCTTGGAGTCACACTCGTTGATGTCGTACTGGCAGTAGCTTCCAGTGAAACCGGGGAGACACAGGCAGGCGAATGCATTGATTCCATCCACGCAAGTGCCACCGTTGAAGCAAGAGCTGCAGAAACACAAGAAAATAAAAATGCTAAAGCATTACTATATTCACTTTGGGCTGATTATTCAGCGAAGTTTTGACAGTTAACTAACTACAGACAGTATTTGGACATGGTGAGCTACCTGTCAGTGCAGTCGTTGGTGTTGATCTCACAGTTGATGCCACTGAAGCCAGGTGGACAGGTGCAGGTGTAGCTGTTGACACAATCCGTGCAGTTGGCTCCATTTTTACAAGGGTTACTCTCACACTCGTTTATGTCCTGCTCACATCTGCCACCACGAAACCCAGGCAGACAGGTACATGTGAAACTGTTGATGCCATCGTGGCACAGACCACCGTTACTGCAGGGATCTGAAAGACAGAAAAAAGGATATAAGTTTACCGTTTCCTGCTTTTAAGCTGTCAACACAATGGGAACTTGCAAATGTGCGAATCTGTTCCTTACTTGGTTTGCAGTCATCAATGTCTGTCTCACACTTCTGGCCAGAGTAACCTGGCTGGCACTTGCACTGGTAGCCACCCATAGTGTTAATGCAAATAGCACCATTGCGGCATGGGCTCTTCACACATTCGTTGATATCAATCTCACATGTTTGACCTTGAGATAAAGAAAAAATATGGTTCAATAAAAATTAATGTCACCATCCAGTGGATGGACAGATAAATGGACAGGACATGTAACAGATGATGAACAGAAATGGATGGATGGATACCTTGCCATCCTTCAGGGCAGATGCAGGAGAAGCTCTGGTAGTCTTCAGACTCCTTACATACACCACCATTTTTACAGGGTCTGGGGCTGCAGGGGGCCAGCAGGGTCTCACAGTTTTCACCTGGTGGCAGAGAGAAGACAACATCCATGTTTGCATTGCACTGGTAATATAGAGAAACTGCTTCACCCTTAGACTTTCTAACAACAACAAAGACATAAAATATTAAATTTCCCTATGTCTCTAAACCCCCGTAAAAGTTTCATTTCTAAATCCTAGTTTCCGTCCCACTTCCTTATCCATTTCCATGATGACTTCGCCAAACAGGAAGGGCCTTCCTGTTTCCTGCTATTGTGTGATCACAGACAGGAAACAGGACAGGGCGGAAGTGGGAATAGGGCTTGGAGCTGGCTCCGGTACTCCGGCTTGTATTAGCCACCGTGGCATGTTATTCCAAAACACACACGCTTTGTTATCCCTTCAAAGCAGACAAGCAGAACTTTCCACACAGAGACGCCAAAAACAGACATTCCCGTTAGTGGCCACTGGCTGATGTTTTCTAAAACAACACAGGATAGGATAATCCCTCTGTGTGGAAAGTGCCTTTACATTTTGAGACCTGTGTCAACAGCTGAGTCAGCAGATAACTAAGATAAAAATAAGTAATAGAAAATAAGATTTAAAAAAAAAGCAGCTACGTGTCATACCAGTGTAGGGCAGCAAACAGTTGCACTTGTATCCGGCCACATCATCGATGCAGGTGCCCTGGTTGAGGCAGGGGTTGGAGGCACACTCGTTGATGTTAGTTTGGCAGTTAGGTCCTACAGGGGCAGGATTAGAGGTCGCACTTGTGTTAGACTTAGGTCACAAAGAAAGAAGAGAAAGAGAGGTAGTGATGAGAGGTTGCAAGAGTTACAACTGACCAGTGAAGCCGGCTCTGCATGTGCAGTGGTATCCGCTGGTCATGTCCTTGCACGTTCCCCCGTTCATGCATGGGTTGGACTCGCACTCGTTGTTATTGATGTCACAATTTGGCCCGCTCCATCCGGAGTCACAGGTACATTTGTAGCTTTAATGAAAAATGAAAAGACAGGTCAGTGATGTTTGTTTGTTTTGTTTGTGTGATTGCTATTTGGACCACTTTTTTGCTGCACACTCATCCTAACATGGGATCTGTGCTCACCCATTGATGAGGTCCTGGCATCGGCCATGGATGCAGGGGTTGCTGCCACACTCGTCCACCTGAGACAAACAGGTGGCGTCGTTGTAGCCCTCTGGGCACAGGCAGGTGAAGCTGTTGATGCCATCGACGCATGTGCCCCCGTTGTGACAGGGGTTGATGGCACACTCATCGATGTTGATGTTACACATTGCTCCTGAAAGACAGTGATGTATGAATTTAGGACAATGTAGCAAATTTTCTTTTTGAAAGACATGAACTTATAAATATCTACACTGGCCATTTTGAAAGCCCCACAGATGGACACCACTTTCTGTTGTGGTATTGTTTGAGCCTTTATAAGCTGCTAGCTGAGGTGCATTGTGTGGCTTTTGGACAATAGAGAGAGCTAACACTAAAGACTCACAGGCAGAAGCTGTAGCAGCTCCAATGTGTGCCTAGCCTGGCGGCCCCTGGAGGCCCTTTTGCCTCTCCTTCATTGATTGAATGGGGCCCAGTTGAATAGGCAGAAGGAAGGTTTCAGCTGGATCTGAGAGGGGGAGGTGCTGCCAGGAGAGGGTGGGGGGCTGTCCCTACTCACCCTATTCACACACACACACCACCCCCCTGTCCAGGGAGAAGTAACCTCACCCAGAGCTGTTTACAGGGACAGAAGGCCAGACCCATTTCACACACGGCCGAGTAACAATTAAACCCCCCTCTGATCCCCCACCCAGCTCCCTCCTCTTCTGTTCTTCATCAATCAGGAAGGGAGGGCCCAACTGCCTGATCTTCAGTTACAATAGTCCTCTGTCCCTCTGTGTCTCAGTCCCGCCGTGCCCTCCACACTCACCCCATAAGCACAAAAAGATGAACGGGAGGAGGGATGCAGAGCAGCCTGTGCACACACACTTGTTCCTCCCTGCCCCCCTTTCAGCATAATGACACAGCCACTACCAGTCAGAACCGGCTCTGTTGGGCCATGAGAGGGAGGAAGACAAGAGTGGTCCACTCGCTGGGATAAGACTTTGTCACTAAAGTTTTATATGCTAGTACATCACAGGTAGCTGAGTGCTACAGTAAATGAAGTGAAAACACTTGAATCAGAGTTATGAGTGGGATTTGTCAGCTGAACACTACTAAACACCACATGTGTGATTAAAGGCCATGCTCTTTTCCTTTTAAAGTATCACTTTACAGACCCTTTCCAGGCTCAGCGTCACACTGTTTTCAAATGGTTGGAAAAGTTAGCGCTTTGTGTGTATGTGTTTGTGTGTGGATCAGGTTGGAGACTGTTCCTTTCTCTCTTACCCCCCCCCCCTCCATCACACACAGGAAATCTGACACCATTGTTCTGCAGGAGGGGACCCGCCAGCCACCTGTCGTACCTACCCCTCCCAAAGCTCAGTGGACCATCCCACTGCATCTGTAAACTCCACCTAGCGCTCACCTGTGTAGCCCGGCTCACATGCACACTCGTAGCCGTTGATTTTGTCAATGCATCTGCCGTAGTCGCAGGGTTTGCTCTTGCAGTCGTCCAGGTTTACCTCACAGTTGAAACCTGTGGATTGGAGCACAAGTGAGCAAAAAATATGAGTAGAATCTAGACACTTTAACTGGAAGAGCTTGTCATATTTGAATGTGGATGTCTCTAGCCTCACCTGTAGTGCCTTTGGGGCAGGAACAGATATATGTGTTCTCCCTGTCCTGGCAAGTACCACCGTTCTTGCAGGGCTGGCTCAGACACTCGTTGATGTTGGTCTCACACAGTCGGCCGGTATAGCCAGGGTGGCAGTAGCAAGTGAAGGAAGCCAGGCCATCCTTACAGATGCCGTAGTGGCAGGGGTCAGAGTAGCATTCATTGATGTCGGTCTCACAGTGCTGCCCTGTGTAACCTGGACGAGAAGAGAGAGAATAATGGTGATGCTCATTTGGGGAGAAACTAGAAAAACTTGCAAGATGAAATTTGTACAAAAAAAAACCCCAAAACAATAGTTTGGTTTACCTTCAGCACATTCACAGGTGTACTTGTTGGGACCATCTGTGCACTTTGCTCCATTTTTGCAGGGGGTGCTGGCACACTCATCAATGTCCACCTGACACAGACTCCCAGAGAAACCTGGATGTGGATTGAAAATTCATCAGATTATGTTTCAAATATGTGAAATTACCAAAACTAATGTAGCTCGTCATGTTCCGTATATCATGGCTAAAGTATGCAGAATGTGAAAATGGAGAAGAGAAAAACTAATTTGCATGTGTACGTAGGTATAGAGGACACTGAAGGTCCTAACGAACCATACCACAACATTCCTTCCTCCACCACCCCACCCCCCACCTCCACTCCTCAGCTCTTACTGTGCAGTGAAATCTTTCTTTCAAACCACAACACAATGGCCTCCAGCTTACTGGGTATTAACCAATCCGTGCCCCCCAATTTTGGCGCTAAGCTCTAATACAAACTCTTATGCCCGCGAAAAATGCTAATGTTTCTGCAATCTGATATGCTCTGTCCTGCTCACCCGAAAACCCTTCTGTGACACTATTAGAAGAGGTAAATCATTTACATCCATTCTGAGAACTATGCACACTCTACTCATTGACAGATACGTTAATGATCCACTCTTTATAGCCTCTTCACTGCTCCCATTTGTCTGCAGAAAAAAGGTGTTAAAAGAGACCCGAAGGATTGAAGAACCTATTTCTTTTACTCCATCATTTTTCCCCATTCCCTGATATGTTCTCACCTTTGGGGCACTCGCAGTGGAAGGAGTTGATCTTGTCGATGCACTTGCCATTGTTGAGACATGGTTGACTGGCACACTCATCGGTGTTGATGTGGCAGAACACACCCTCATATCCTGAAATTTGTCCAGTGATTAGTCAAATCATGTTTCTTTTTCTGAGACCTAGTCAATGTCCAAGTGTTTAATAATGATCCAAAAAAGCTTAGAAAACAAAAGGTATAATGATGTTTACATTCACAGCAACAGTGGAAACCCCTTTTCTTCTCCCTGTGGTGTCAGCAAATGTTCCTACCTGGCATACAGATGCAGTGAAACCCTCCGATCTGGTCCAGACAGGTGGCATCATTGTGGCAAGGATTAGACATGCATTCATTGACGTCCATTTCACAGCGAGGACCTTCATATCCTTGAAGACACTTACACTGGAAAGAGCCTTTGGTGTTGAGGCAGCGACCACCATGTTCACAAGGGTTGGCACCTAAAGCATTGAAGATACAAGACGTCTCACTTATGTAGTCATTTATGCATAATAACTATAAAAGACTGCAATTCTAAACCAAACAAGAGGAGAGAAAAACAGTCGCCTTTGTTACTTACCGAGGGAGCACTCATCAATGTCCAGGTTGCAGGCTGACCCAGTGTAACCTGGGGGGCAGGTGCAGATTGCCTTGCCATTGACTGGGTTGGTGTCACAGTTGGAGCCCTTTTGACACGGGTTGCTGATACAGGCGTCATCCAGATGGCACAGCAAACCTGCGAGTCCCACAAAATACATGTTTTCACCAAACTGTATCATTACAATACTTTCACTTCAATGAGATCATGATCTGGAGATGTTGTACCTGTGCGACCGTGAGGACACTCGCAGAAGAAGGAAGCTACGCGGTCATGGCAGGTTGCACCATGGTAACAAGCCGCACTGGCGCAGTCGTCGATGTTCTCGCTGCAGTCGTCGCCTGTCCACCCATTGACGCAGACGCAGTGATAGCTGCCGTGAGTGTCATGGCAGGTTCCACCATTCTGGCACGCATTGGGCATCAACTCACACTCGTCCACATTTTCAGTGCAGTACTGACCTGAAAAATGTTTAGTAAGAAATAGAGGCATAAACACAGTATCCCAGTGGGACATTTATAAATGTTTTCTGTGTAAGTTTCTGATTAAAATTTAAAGTTAGATGGAGAAAAAAAAGTCACCTGTGTAATGAGGTGGACACTGGCAGTTGTAGGTGTTCACACCATCTACACACACACCACCATTCTGGCAGTTGTGACCTGGACAGTCATCGATGTTATGCTCACAGTGTTGACCAGTGAAGCCTGGTGAACAAAGAGAGACAAAGAAACAAGATGTAAAAAAAAATTGGTGCGTCACAAAGACATAGGAAAAGATCTGGCAACCTTTTTGCTTTTAGTTAATAATCAAGACTCTTTTCTTCCTCTTGTTATCACTGTGCACTTAAGTGAAAGATAAGGTCTCTATATCCTCGTGGCAGATTGTTTTAACGCCCTGTAGATGACAGTCCAGCTTGCTGCTCCTCAGACATCAAAGGCTCGAGTGGGTGTTTTACAGCCACGATAGTCTGATTAACTATCAACCAGCAGCTCTGCAGGTGCCCGTGCAGCTTCGCTATCTAAACGCATTCCAACACGGACACCCGCGAGAGACACACAGCATGGGTTAAACTTTAACACACAAGCCCACAATATCCTTCATTCATCTGCATATCTAAACAACTTGCTCTGTGCCGGTCATAAGCGCAAAATCGCACAATAACACAGCCAGCCGAAAGCTTAGAATAAAGATCACGTATTGGACCTTTCAGGGAAGTACAACTGTGCTTGGTATGAGGTGGTTTGTCCACAGCTGCTCTCCTGACTTTAACAGCAGTAACCACAACCTATGCAAGATTAGCCAAGGTTATACACAACACTGCAACGGGTATGGGTGCCAACACAATAAAGACACCAAACAGGCTGGCTGTTTTTAGCTGAAAAACAAGATGCTTTTGTGTTTGTTTGACCTCATGAATAGGGTGTGTCTATCTATACGTTAATCTGTATGTGTGGCTCCTGGTGCTGTGTGGGGCTTGTTGGTGGTTATCAGAAGGAAACGTCTGTGTGACTACATCCTGCCAGTGGAGGCTGGCAGGGGGGGTACTCATTCCACCCAATCACATTTCACTACAGCAACAGACTGGTTTATAGGTCAACTGATGTAATAGGAAAACAAAAGTGTGTGTGCCAGATACAACTCCATATGTCAACAGAAGAAAAAGTTAACTACAATTGTTCTGCTTATTAATATGTAGATGTATGTTTGTGTGATACCTGGCAGGCAGCTACAGTCATAGGTGGTGTCTCCCTTCTGCACGCAGGTGCCTCCATTCTGACATGGTGAAGGACTGCATGGCATGTAGGTGGTCTCGCAGTGTTGGCCGGTATACTCCTGAGGACAGCGGCAGTGGTATGAGCCCACCTCGTTCACGCACACGCCGCCATTGAGACAGGGAGAGGGAGTCTGAGCGCACTCGTTGATGTCTTGTTTGCAGGTTTGACCGTGAAAAGCAGGTGGGCAGGTGCAGATGTAGGTGGAATCAAAGGCTGAGCACTGGCCACCGTTTGCACATGGGTTGGAAGCACATGGGTTGGCAAGCTGGCATGTTTTGCCTTGAAAACAATACAGCAAAAGAGAGTTGTTAGTAATTATGGTTCACAGTAAAATGAGACTACAAAAAAAGCATATTGAGGTAATAAAGTTTGAGCTGCATACCTGACCACCCAGGTGGGCAGCGGCAGCGGTAGGCAGTCAGGGTAATGAGATCACAGGTTCCTCCATTGCGACAGGGGGAGCTCATGCAGGCGTGGTTGGTGGGGGTCAGGCACAGCCGGTCGGTGAAACCCAGGCGGCACACGCAGCGGAAATCAAACGTGTTGCCATGGGAAACAGGGCGGCATTCACCACTGTTGCGGCAGGGTGAAGGGCTGCAGGGGCTTGGGTACTGGCACCGACTGCCTACGTAGTCACTTGGACACCTGGGAGTAGAGAGTGAGAGGGGAAGCGGTTATGATTAGAGAACTAAGATCTTTGGTTTAAATCATGGGAACAATTATCTAAACAAAAGAGGAATAAGGGGAGGGGGTGGAAGGGGAGAGGGGGACTAAAAATTTCCCGCCCAGCAAAGTCCCACTGCAGTAGGACAGGGACAGCATGTTGTTCTAGTGTGTCTCTCTGGATTAGACTCCCTCAGAACCTTGAAAACACATTCTGCTGGGACAACAGACGCCACAAAATAGTCTAGCCGTTAACAGCCCGTTCCCATCTACCTTTCGCCCCCACGCTGTCCGCACTCATCCTGAATGATCGTAGAGATCAAGGGGACTGTGCCGGCTCTGGATGTCCTATATGAAGCACTGCATTCAGACCCTAAGCCCCTGGGTGCTTCCCTCCCATCCAAACTAAGGGCAGATGCTGCTACAGTCACATAGCTGAAACTGATTATGAGAAGTGAGGATTTAGAAACACCGGACAAAAGCTGGACAAAGATGATGATGTGAAACTAAAAATTAATCTTTCCCCCAAAAAAAGAGAGAAATCAACAGATTTTCACTTCACATTATTTGATATGCAGCTTGTACATACGGGTAAAGTCCTATCTGTCACGTGTAGGAGCATTTGAAGTCAGCAAAAAAAAGAGTGTTTATGTTTGAATTGGGGCTTGTGTGAGTGTGTGTAGTTGTGCATATGAGCATGAGTGTTTATGTGCAAGGGAGGGCATCTGTTGGCCTCCTAGTATCTCCACAGGGAGCAGGTGCGCATGTTAATGAAGGCAGCTGTTGGACAGGACTCCTCCTCCTCCCCCCTCCTCCTTTCTCCTCCTCTCCCCTTATCCACCCCCCCTCCCTCGCTCCCTCCTTCCCCTCTGTCCCCTTGTCAGATGGGGGTGCTGACAAGCCAACCTCTCCTCCAGGGACATAAAGAACCCATGTGAAGTCAGCTGTTGCAACTTCTGTCTCTTCAACCCCCCCTCTCAACCACCACACTCATTCTTAATTCCTCTCTTCCTTACCTGTTCCTCTTCCAATTTCCTTTTTTCAATACACAGCACTGACTCTTCTGTCTCTCTAGTCTTCTCTCTGTTTCTACTTTGACTCACACTCAGCTTTTCATTGCCCTGTTTTCTCATTTCTCTCCTGTGTGGACTTTTTACAGCTCCCCACAGTTTGCTTTTTACAGCATTTCCCTTTTGTCACACAGGACTGCTGAAAATTCCCCTGTTGACTTAGTTAGGTGAGACCAAATCAGGGAGTTTTTAACAGTCACATGTCCCCACAAGGAGCCCAGACAGTTGCAATTGGCAGGAGATCGTAAAAGCTTTTGGGGTGACTTTGAAGTTTCCCTGTTTCACTCTACCATGAAAACACACTGGATAATCATTTTGGGAGTAATGGCATAATGAAACTGAGACGTTGGTAATGGTGTGTGTGTGTGTGTGTGTGTGTGTGTGTGTGTGTGTGTGTGTGCACTCGTGTGCATGTCACCCCGTGCTAACTAACTGTAATAGATCCTCTTTGTCCTGAAGTCAGTCCAGTCTGAGATAAAGATCCACCCACATGCTGAAAAGCTCAGCAGCACACACCACGGCAACAGGTCTCTCCCAGCGATGCAATGTCCCCTCAGGCCGGAGCAGATGCTTCCCCGACCTCTGACCCCAAACACTTTTGTGACTGTGGGATGGCCTCTTTGCCTTCTCTCCCCTCTCTCCTCTCACCCCGCTGGGCCTGATCTACCATCTGCCACTCTGGGGGTGACTTTATCCTCAGACACAAAACCAGCCCCACTGTGTGGTGGAAATGCCACCGCTGAGGAAAATGTTATGTAAATGACTGAGGGCGGTGTACAGTAACCATGTCTGTGAGTATCAGCTTTATACTCTTGTTGTTTCCTTTAATGTTCTTTAAGAAAGTATTACAAGATCACCATATTTTCTTTTCGCATTCTCCCTCAACTCTCCCTTCCTCCTTGTTCTCATTGAGTGGCCATTTGTTTCTGTCCTACCCTCTTCATTCATTTTGTCTAGTTTGCTAATGTCCCCTTGGATGTGTCTAATAATTAGCCAAGGTCTGACCTCAGGGGTCCACATCTGTTGGTAAGACTGAGAACAGAACAGCGAAGTATTGTTAGAGGAAATGAGAAATGTACTGGGCCTGGAACGACCTGAACTCCCACCACAATGAATGATCTGCACTTTACTGGGAACACTGAGTTTAATACTGCAGTAGGGGAGCAACACTGGAAACAGAAGAATGTATAATAGCTATACATATCATCATACATTCATCATATAATTATACATTCAATCTGGTGACTTCTTTGTTATTAAGAGTTCTGTAAAATCATCTCCTCTCTTCTAACCATATAAAAATAAACTGAAACACACACAGGAAGTCAATGGGAAACTATAAAGTATGAATTTCAATTCTCATGTTTACTCAAACAGAGTAAAGTCTTATAAAGTTCATCAAGCCACCGCCTTTAAACAACGTTCTGAAACTGAGACAAAGTGTAAAGCGAATGAAACCACATGAAATAACAACGTGAACATGAATAGTTTCCACACGTAACACGCATCATTAAAAATACCCTCATAAAAAGATAATTTTGACGGTAATTGAGCTATTTCTCGTCTCACTCTCTACAAGGGCTGAAGTGGGAAGATTTATGAGGATCACTCACACTGACAGGGACTGAGCATCTGCTGACTGATGACTGCAAGGTCACTTTCATGCAGAAAATACTAGATAACAAACAGCAGCGTCATAACTACCCACAGCGCCTGTGTGTGATTGAGTGATACACTTTGTTCTACTCATGTCAGGTTAATTTCAGTTACTCTCCCAACACCGTGGAGACGCCCCACCTCACAGTCCAACAAGAAAAACACCTGCCTGCCACTCCACTTCTTACGATGCTTATCAGTGACAACAAATCTCCTAAACGTACCTCTAGCCTGGAGTCCTTGACTCAGGTGCATGCATAACATATAACCACAACATCCTGAGTGTGAAACTGATCTGAAACCATTATTAGGGTACTTTTTTTGCCTCTCTTGGCAGAAATACCAATTTGTAATATGGCAAACATTGAGGATAATGTGGGGTAACTGACTCTCATAACTGATAACTTTTCTGCTCATGCCTGTAATTAAAACAAAGATAAAGAAACATTCTCATGCGCACACACACACGTGGGCATTTAGCCCATTTACTCCCTTGCTAGGTGCCGTGTAGTTTGACTCTAACCTGCCAAAAGAATTGGTGTTTGTCAGTCTTTACTGGTGCATGTGAACTTTCAGCGTCCACTAGAGTCAAATAGCCTCTTATCTCTGTGCTCTGACAGCTCGGCTTTGATCATCCCGCTCTGAGGATCTCCAGACTCCCAGGATTCTGATCACTGCCCGGTGTCAATGTGTTATTCTGAGGCCATGTCAACGCTAAATGTGGGGAAGTAATAGTCTGTGTCTTGAGTATTTTCTTAAAGTTACCCTAAAGTTCTTTAGATTGAAACTCAAAATCAATATAAAATTGACTGAATTTGATTTTATTTGGGGTAAATGAGATTGGACATATTTCCCATAGTGTCCCACCGACTTCATTTACTGCTGTATCAGAGGGGCCTTGGCATCTGGGGAATGGGCCCAACCAGGGGAGTGGCAGCCTTTGGCTTTTATTTGGGGTTTAAGCTCTAACACCAGCAGGCACACTTGACCCAGTCATGCACTTGTATGATCTGAAACACTTAAGCCCACATGGAGCTGAGCTTTAACAGAGACCTGCCCGGTAATCCTATAGGAGGACAAATGAAGAGCAGCATTCCTTAAGGGAGAGTGGAACATCTCTTTAGTGGTACTGGTCTCGCTCTAGACAGTTTTTATGAGTGAGACATTTTATCATCAATATGCAACACCAGGCAGCTCTGTGCAAGGTCAGAGAGGTCTGATCACACTAACCACAGCAGACTTTCAGTCAATTTTCTTTCACGCGTCTATTTCTGTCAGACTTCTTGCAGTATTTGAGACATGTAGCAAGACAGTTGAGATGTTTTCCATGTTTATTATTAACAGTCACCTCAGACCAAAACAGTGTCCATTTCAGCAAAGCAGCATCAAGAGTCATTCAGCCATGCAAAGGGAGGGGTTGGGGGCAACAACCTTTAACCTTGCCATGCCCTCGTTACTGTCTCACTAATGGAAACTAAATTTGACTCAAACAACGCTGTGCCCTTACATGTTTTAAGTGGCCTATGAAAAGATGACTAGCTCCATGGGAAACAGGAAGCTTCAGACCTTCAGATAACCTCTTGTTTTCAGACCGAGTGCTTCCCCATTACAGTGGCTTGTTTTTGTTTCCGTGTGTCAAGTACCACCACAAGCTGAAGCACACTTTTATGTCTAGAGGAGAGACTTTCCCCTGACTGAAACATTTCCCTGTAATGAATTAATCTGTGGAGTGAATGTGATTTTGCACATGCTGGATGGTTAAATACATTCTCTTTTGTTCCCTCTGCTCTCCAACAAAGCCAAAGTTGATTACATCAAAACTGAATTAAGACCAAAATACCACAAAAATTGTTATATCATTTAAGCATACAATTTCAAAGAAAATGAAACTTAGCAGTTACCACAGAACACAGGGCAGCTAAATATACAACACAAACAGTTAATTACACAGCTTAGCAAGAGAGCTAAATCCAGTTAAAGGTATCTAGTGCGATTGCCACGGCTAGCCATGGCTAAAGACAGCTTTACTCTGCCAAGCTGTTTCCTGTAACTGAAATATATGTTTTTATGAACAAAGATCCCAGTAATTTAGTTAGTAATCACACATAAATGAGGCCGTAGTTAAATTCAGTAACTGAGAATGAAAACACCTCAACTTATGCTAATGACTAACTAGCCTAGCTTAGCTAAGTAGCAGTAACTCCCATCTCAGCTTCTAACTCTTTGCTGTGGTTAAGTTACTTTTAAATCACATTTATAAGTACTGATTTATAAATAAATGTGTTATACGGATTTCAGTGTATCAGCAAAAGGTGGATGGAAAGTTAGAAGATACCTTATGCCGGGCAGCCAGAACATTTAAAACCTTCGTCTTTCCTGTTCTTATTGTTTTCTGCCTTTGTAGGCAGATACATCTATCAAGAGAACTCCTATACAAAAGCTGAGCCCAATCAAACTCAGAAAGGTAATTACACAACAGTTACAATACAATAAACAGGACACAAGCCATTTTAGGGATATACGTCATGAAAAATGTCAAATTAAAGGAGGCTATTTTTACATCCAGGAAGGACAGAAAACATCCTCTCTGCAGGATAGGGAAATGGAATATCAATTTTGTCCCAACACAGGTATAATCCCAGTAAACCCTTGAAAGATGTGATTACCACAGTTAACACCAAGCCTAACGTTGTTCTCTACGCCACCATGTGATTTCACTCTCTATTCTCACACTCATGGGAACTGTGATAAAAGAGGATTTAATTCTATCCTACCACTCAAATCTGTGTCACCATATGCTTACACTCTGCAGCGAAAACCACAACGCTAGACATGAGTCACTGCTGGAGTTGCATGTGTGGGTTTGAAGCATTTTAGCATTTAAACCTTTGACCGTGTTTTTAACTCAATCTGCCTGAATGTTGAGAATTGCCTTGACTCGGTCGTCACAGTGCCAGCCTCTTCTTCTTTCAACCACTGTGTCAGAGATCAGTTTCCCTCAGCGGACTTTCCAATCATGTCATCAACACACAATCAAAAGGAATTTGCTAGTCAATGTCTGGCACAAAATTCAAATAATGATGATAAAAAACCACAAGTTGGGCCATTATTGGACCCCCCCCCTTAGCCACACACCCATAGAGACGCTACACTCTGACCCCAGAGCACTGACGCTGAATCTCCCAGTGCACCCCCGTGACTGGGGGCTGCTTGGCTCAGCGGGGATGAATGATTAATGAGAGGAAAAGCAAGGAGGAAGAGAGAGTGCGGGTGGATGAAGTGATGCTCTTATCCTGTCTGTTTTTAATTGGACCGGGCAGAGATGGGGACCACAATAACAGCTTTGTGGAGGAGGAGGGTGGAGGGAGAGTTTCTCTGTGCACACGTGCGGAGGTCTGCACGCGTGTGTGTGTGTGTGTGTGTGTGTGTGTGTGTGTGTGTGTGTGTGTGTGTGTGTGTGTGCAGATTAGATATTGTAAATTGGTGGCCGTGGGCTAGTAACATGGGCTATTCAATAATTCCCCCTTGTCCCAGCAGACCTAGAGAAGCGCCTGCCATGACCACATGTCCTGAGGGTAAACCAGGCCACCCTTGAGCTTCTTTACAGGTGGATAAAAATCATACTACAAGTGGAAATCATACAATATTTTAAAAAAAGTTTTAGTATTAGTAATTGTCTCCCTCCGGGACAATGAGGAAAACCCCAAAACTGGCATCCTCCCATCACTTTATCTTTTGTCATCTTGTGCAAAAAAATATATATTCAGAACTGAATCATCAAACTCACAGACTAAGATGCAGGTCAGCTAAAGAGCATGTCAGCGTATTATGTGTCTCACCCACAAACTACTAACAACAGTCCACAGCCTAAACAAACAGCCCACAATCTGCCTCTGTCTGTTCCCACTTGTTTGCCTTCAAATTTCTGCACTTTATTCCAATTAATCTCACTCTCTCGACATCCAATCCAATTACATTTCACAGCCATCTGGCTTTCTAGTGGAGATCACGAGCCGGTAAGGTGTGTGTGTGTGTGGGGAGGGGGGGTTGGAGTTGGGATGGAAAGGAGGCGGTGTATCCATTCAGAAAGCAGGAGGGGAGGTTAGTGGGGGTTGTGGCAGGGTTTGGTGTGTGTTGTGGTGTTTGGGGTGGCTGTGGCATGATGGGAAGCCTCACTCAGATTAGTCACACAGCATTATTCTGACTGCAGGACAATGGGTGACGGGCGGCAGGCGAGCCCCAGCTGTCGCTCATGAAAGAGCAGAAAAACAAGATTTAAGACTGGACGCGTCCTCTCACTTTGCTGGCGAAGGGGTCTTGCATTCATTAACGGGCCTACTGATGGGGTGGGGGGTGGGGGGGGGCTTTTGTCCAGATATCCCTCTTTCACCTCTGCAGCACCCTGGAATTGCACTCTCCTTTAATTTCTTCACTTCTTAAACTCTTTTCTTTTTGAGGGAATGTGTGCAGCCTCACAGAGCGATGTGGCTCCTGGAGGGGCACAGGAGCACACCAGCCCAGGGGAAACTCAAGGGTCTCCTCTGGTTGCCGGGCACAGGGCCCGCTCAAAGGCTGGAATGAAAAGGGGGAATATGTGGCCCCTTTTCTTTCCAGCCAAAGAGCCCTTTCAAGTACCAAAATTACACTACACTACACTACGCCGATAAAACAGCACAAATTCCAAAACACCTCAACAAATGACACAAGTGAAAATGTTAATGCTTTGTGGTGGTGTGCTCTGCAACATCTGAGGCTTCAGGTGTTGCTGCTTTTTTACTTACTTGCATTCTCCATTTCCATTAGAGGTGGCTTCACATCTTCCTCCATTCAGGCATGATTCAGTGGGTAGGGAGCATTTTAGACCTGTTGAGTGCATGAAAAACATTAAAACACATCTGTTACCCAACATGAACATGACACACACACATACCAGGGTGGTGTTTATGAGATCTATACTGTTACAGGAGCTAGTGGGATTAACAAGGATTAGGCAGAGTTGAAATTATTAGCGGGAAATTATTCATCAGTGAGTTTTTTATACAACTTTATTCACAGCCATTTCATATTTAATGCACGCGCGCGCTTGCACATCCTGATCTTTTAATTGATTTGTTACACCGTTGTCCGTGGGGGATATTGGGAAGCCTGTCGCCGGTGAGGCACGGAGCGTGTGGTGCGTGGCTTTTTGGGAGCGCACGCTTTTTTTTGCGGGGGAAAGCGCAGCAGCTGCGGGGCTCAGATGCGGAACAATAGAAATCAGAGTCCAGCACGAGCCATAAAACACTCTCCTCGGGCATTGTTTACCGGCAGACGGGAATAACAGCACCTCCTCCATCCCCCCACCCTCCACCCGGCGCTCACAACACTCTCCCACACATGGAGACAAAAGGTGTCCTCCACCCCCCAGCGTCCCCCGGCCCCAACACACGCACCAACTTCCATTATCTCCCATGTTATTTAAAACCGGTTCTTAAAAAGAGGACATTTAACAAGACCTCAATGCATTTTTCTACAGTTAAATAAAACCAGGTTACAAGAATAAACAGCGAACTGCAACTACAAGCAGTTAAATACGAGTTAAACTCCTCATAATAAGTTTTTGATAATTAATTGTTTCATTAAAAGTATACGGGAGATTACACTAGTAGGCCTATGACTGGTCTGCCCGTGCAGACAAAATAAACAGTTAACTTTCACAAGTGAGCTCTGGGGAGTCAGCAGACAAGCGCACCGCAGCTCTTGGCTCCTGCACTTGAAGTGAATTCATTCCCACGACCAAGAAAAGCTCTTAAAATAAGTCAATAAAACTTTCAAAGGGATTCACTGGAATTCATTAGTGTCACATATTATGCTCGCACTTACACGGCTCTGACAAAAACCCAGTACTGATCAAATGACACAGTTATTATCCATTCACTGAGCTTTCACTAACTTCTGCGAGGAGTGATTTTCAACTGATACGAGTTTCGATTCCTGACCCTCCTCAGTGCTGCTCTGCAATTCTCTGCAACAAAACATCTTGAGACGTCTTACCTTGTGAGATGACGATTGCAGGAATCAGAAATGTTAGTCTCACAAAGAAACGATACATTCCTCCTCTTCAACTTCACAAATGTCGCTGAATCCCACGTAGGGTTTTTCATAGATCCACAGTTTGGTGTACTCCAGATGTTGACTTGAAATAAGTATCCTTTGTAAGGAGAGGTAAATCCAGCGGAGAGAGGAGAGAAAGACAGAAAAAGGTCTCCAGTCATCAAGAGGAATCAGATCATAGATGTTAACCTGGTGCTTTCCGAGTTCTCAATGAAATCTAGAGGCAACTCTACAAGTTCCTCCCACTCTTCTCCTCCTCCTCCCCCTCCCCTCCGCCCCCCTCTCCTCCCCCCCAGGCCAGATAAAAGCTGTCTCTCTCTCCTTGTGCTGCAATAGTAGCACACACCCATTCCCCTCATATGTCCAATATAGGGTCTAGTAAAATTATTAACATTTAATTAATTAATTAATTAATTTCAATAAACACATTTACTCAAGTGCTTCACTTACTTGGGTAAAATTTAGAGGCACTTTACTTCATTTGTTCCATTTTCTGCAACTTTACATCTGCTCTACAACATGTCAGAGAGGAATATACTTCTTGCTCCGCTATATTCAACTGAGAGCTATAAATACTGTGGATATTAAGATTGTTCATGTTATGAATTTATGGATTATGATGCATTATTATACATTAATTTACCAAACAGTATACTAAATACATTAGATGCTTAAAACTAGCTCCACCCTAATCAAATAGCAGACAAATTCTAATGAAACATTTATGCACCAGTGATAAAAACCAATGATATTGCTATGATATTATAGTTTAACACTCCCGGCTTAGAGTATTTTACTTTTGATACTAACAGTACATTTTTTCTAATTATAGGCTTACTTGTGTAGTTTTACTTATAACACTTTCTCTGTGTATTATTACATTATGGTGGTACTACTTTTACTAACTTTTCCTTTAAAGGATCTGGATACCTCCTCCACCACTGAAAGTAACCAAGTACATTTACGCAAGTACTGTACTTAACTACAATCTAGAAATATTTACCTGAGGTATTTTAATTTTATACTACATTCATTTTATAGCTTAAGGTACTAGGTACATCCAAAACATATGATCAACTTGAAATATGATCAGTTTTTTACTAATTTAACTATTCAACTTTCTATAAAGTAGTTGGAATTGGCTCAACCATAACTGACCACAAGATGAAGACTGTTCTTTCTCTTTTATAAATCAGTAACGATAATCAAAATAATATAATAATGTGACACTGACAGCAGCCTTTCAGCTGCATAACAGCTACATTTAGCTAATAATACTTACTTTAATATGATTTTTAATGCAGGACTTTAACTTTTCATGGTTTATTTTTACATTATTGTATTGCTACTTTTACTTGATTAACAGATCCACAACTAGAACATTATATTCACTGTAAAGTCAGAAGCTACAACCACAGTGGCCAGTCAATTGTGTCACTTCACACTTGTGTTTCTGTTCTGAGAAGCCCACTCTTCATATATCTGAATGAAACTCGATGTTCTTGGCACCAAACCATAAAGTCTTGATTTCATGATATAAAGATACATTTCAGTTCCTGTTACAGTTTCATTCACACATCACAACTCACTTTATGGATCCTGAAACACATGATGGCTTGTAATCCTTCTGGTGAAGTCTTACAAGCATACCATGATTTACATTTCTATAATGTTTCAGCTGCAACATACAGCACTAGTACAGTAGTTGTATTGACACTGAGAGCACATGTCTGGGCCAGATTCCTGTTATTCCTTTTTTTCTCTCTCTCTCGAGGCAAGTGAAACTGTCAGGGAGTAGCTGCAGAGTTTCAGCACCCCAGGGCAAAGATTATTTTATTATGAAGCCCACGCACATGCTGGTCCTTCTGTTGGTGTGACTGCCAAATGGACCATCGCCAAAAGGGGCTAGGTCTCTTGAGGTGCATGTAGTGTGGGAAACACCGGGAAAACAGAGAAAAAAAAGAGAGAGTGTGAGCAATCAGCTACAATTTTATTGCATAACAGAGAAAAAACAAATGTGAAGTGTTGGTGGTATGAAATAAAAATGTGTATGGACATGCACGTAATAGAAGGAAAACACCTGACCCACCGTGAGAAATGTCAGATCTGCCAGGCACACGCTCAGCTCAAGCCATGGCGTACTGTTAACACATGCCCTGCATCCTCACCACTCGTAGTAAGGTGTGGCTCAGTCTTTAAACCACAAAGTGCTGATTTTTCACAAGTGCTTGCACAGTGTTGTCTTTTATCTGTGATGAAATTGGATCTGTTTTTGCATGTGAGGCTCTCTTTGACGTGAGATACTTGTTTGTTTAGGGCGAAAATTTAAGGCCATGAGAAAATGTTCTGTAATGGATTCACAAGGTTGGAGAGGGGAAGATCCAAAGCTAGGAAAACAAACTCTATCAAAGCTTAATATAGAAACAAAACTCAGGGAGGTCGACACAAAGTGCAAGAAAACAGAGTAATTTCTTTGGGATTAAATATAAATACAACTGCCCTCTGCAGTGCGAAGCCTGGCCGATCAGTGCTGCAGAGTCTGACCCTGAGCACACTGCAGTTCCTTCAGCTCAGACTCACTTCCTTCCTCCTCTGGGAGCAAGGATGGAGTGAGGCCACAGGTTACGATAAAAAGCAGCTCTCTTTGACAAGGTCTTCATGATGTCATCCTACTATCAGACCACTAAGTCTGACCGGAGCTGGAGATATGATTCTTGGTTCACACCCAACTGGCTGCAACAAAGTCTCAAAAAAGCTCCATGACACAGAGGATATACAGTAGTTACACTGTGAGCAGTGAGATCTAGTGCCCAAGAAAATATTATTTCTTTCAAGAACAGTGTGGAAATGTTGCCTTGTATTAAGTTAAGAATTTAGCAAGAACAGTTTTTTTCAATTGTATGTTAAAGATTTTTCTCATTGGTGAATGGAAGGGCAGATAAACAAGCTTCTATACTCTTGTGTTGTAGTTTTATGATCAACAAATCAACTGGATTTTTATAACTTTATGGTAGCCTGTAAAAAAATTTTCCATTTACAAATTTTCCCAGTTTAAATTTTTATTTCATTATTCAAATTTATTTTTAACACTTAGTTTATTACTGCTTTGTTTGGGATAAACAGTTTTTACTACAGTGTGAATTAGAAAATACATGTAAAACTGTCAACTTTTCCAACTGGTGCTGCATTGCAATAGAATATATTTGACATAGTACAAATTTGTCTCGACTTGTGAATATGGTTTATTTTTGTATTTGTATTGTCACTTCACATAACACTCCATTGATTTATTGTGTATTTTCTTAGTAGTGAACATTAAAACTAACCTTAAAGACCAAAGAATAAACATTCACACAAGTTAACTGAGTGGCTGATATGACTCGAGTATGGGAAGAATAGAGATAACCAAGATGTGAATTAGGGAAAATAATAAAAGAGCCAGTATGACATTCAGTTTTGACAAAATTAGGACTACGATATCAGTGGCATTATTCTAAAGAGTATAGATTACAACACATTCAACATACTTTGAATACCTGTAGTTTTCCAGAACAAGTAAAGAAAAAAAAACTTAATTTCCCTCTGCCTGTATGTGTTATTTATTGATAACTTTAGTGTACTTTTTCAGATTTAAGATAATACCCATCTCAAAACATTTAACTATCCTAATTCTTCCTTCGAATTTAAGTGCTCACATTAAGAAACTATCTCCACACTGATTTTCTAAAGCCAAGATGTTCTAAATGAAACAATTAAAAAAATCTATCTGATCAATTTACAGTCAGAAACAATGCTCAGAGAAAAGAAAGGCTTTGTGCCTAATCTGTTGACAGTACTTCACGCCTTTGTCTCCACCAATCTGATGCCCCGGTATTTACTAAAGGGCCCGGACTGAATTGGCTGCTGTTTGTAGGAAAACAACCCCTCTGTTGGTTATTTGAAGATAAGTGACTGGGCAAGCACAACACTTTATCAAGAGGAACCTCCACCTCCCTGCAGTGTTGAGCCTCTGTTTGTTTTCTCCCTGTAGTATACAGTCCTGGATCAGAGGTCCTCAGGTGTCCCAATTATCACCTTCCTCTGATGGCCTCACATTCACTTTTTAGACAAGCCTCTCATATGTAAGTCATGCTAATGTCAAACATGCCCGGACACTCAGTGGTGAGAAAAAGAGTGTTACAGATCAAGCACTTTGCCACATGTGCATCACATGTAATCCTCAGCGGCAGATCAGCACATGAAGAAGGAGTTCCTCATCAAAGTGATGATAAACAGACAATAGTAGGACTCCACTTATCACTGATTTATATTGCTGCACAATGTACAGTAACAAAAAGATCTAAATTAATACTGCAGAACAGGAGACATGGTCTTTTTCATTCCACGTTATTCTTTCTCGTCAAAATCTGCAACTCAGCCACCAACATTTGTAGCTTTGTTCTTCTGGAGGCACAAAAGCCTTTGCACAGCTTTTTCCATGTTTAAATGCTGTAAGTTCAGCATCCATCTTTGTTCCTTTACTCACCACAATTTTTCTCCAATGGTGGAAAGCAACCCTCTTGTTTTGTTTCTAATTCTATCACTTCTTTTAGTCTACTGATGTTAGCATGCTAACCAGCTAGCCCTGGCCCAGTACCGCTGAAAGTATCGCTGTGTATTATAACCTCTTGGATGTAAATGCAATGATGGCTGAAGTCTGGTAAGAAAATTAACAAAGAGGCTGTTGTTGTTTTATGCTGTTGCATGCAGCAAATTATATCATCATCTTGAATATTAATTGGTTGTATGTGTGTGTGTCAATTTCTGTGTTTTGTGTGTGTGTGTGTGTGTGTGTGTGTGTGTGTTTGTGTGTGTGTCAGTATGCTTGCAGAAGGACAATGGAACACAGGAAGGGCCCGGCTCCATGCTGTCCATGTAGACAAGGCATACATATATATCGATGTGCTACAACAGCTAAATACACCACACACACACACACACACACACACACACACACACACACACACACACACACACACACACAAACACACAATAGGTTTTGTTTTTCTTTTTTTTAAGGGGCAGACCTTCCCCCCTCTACAGCCTGAAGTGTGAACAGTGCAGGAAATGGTCCCTAATTCACAACCTTGTGACAAAAAGGACAACTGGAGAAACACACACATATGCACATACAACACACACACACACACAAAACACAGAAATTGACAGTAGCAGAAAATTACCAAAAAAGAGCCTAAATTAGATTTGCTGCCCCACTAAGCAGATGTTCAAGGCCTAGATAGGGGAACATTGCCTGATTTTGGCTGAAACCTGGAACAGTGCAGCAGGCCAGGCAGTTGGCCTTTACAGGCCCAGTGATCCCATCTATAATAGCTGCACGAACGGGTAAGGGTTGCACAGTTGGATGCCTGTGCTCTGCTCTGTGGCTCACAAGGAAGGCATAGCCAACCCTGTCTGTCTTCCTGTCTGTCTGTCCACCCAGCTTTTCATATCCACCTCCCCATTCTGCCCCAAGGTCTCTCTCTGGGCAGTGTGTCGGTGTGTGTCTCTCCTGCCAGCCAAATGCCCCAAAACTGGAACAAAGACACTCGTTATCCCCCTGAACCCGCAGCTCCCCACAACCCATTCCACCGAACCCTGATCCCATCTGGTGCAGCCAGTCTGGTTCTGACTTGTGTCCTTCCATTTAGAGACATGGGGAGAAGGGGGGAGACAAAACAAAGAGAAAATGAAAGAGAGAAGTGTTAATGTGATCTCCGCTCTCATTTCCTGCTGGTGAGGTGCTGCAAGGTCACAGCAGAGAGAAGAGTTCAGCCGAAGTCTGAATCTACCAAAAGTACAATAGACAAGACACAGCCAGTGAAACTAACGGGAACTGGTGTTTATAAGCTCTATGTGTGTGTGTGTGTGTGTGTGTGTGTGTGTGTGTGTGTGTCTGTCTGCACATGCACATGCACATGCACAGTGTGTGTGTGTGTTTGCGTATGAACAGATTGAGAATATTCACTATGAGGGGAGATATTTGTTCAGCCGGGGAGTTTACTGATGAGATTAGGCGCAGGAGATCTGGTTAGGGGGTTTGTGGGTGTGGAATGTAAACAAGCGGCCAGCAGAGAGAGAGACTTTAAAAGTAGATTCAGCCACCCGCTCCTTCCACCCCACCACCACCACCGACACCACTGTCATTATTCTTCACTCCTCTGTGGCTTCAAAGACAAGCAGGGTTCAGGGACTGGACCCTGCAGCTAGATTAAATGCATTTTCTGCAAGCATGTGTGTGTGAATTTATGAATACACATATGCTCAAGTGCAACAAGGGGGTAGGACATATTGGAAACCCATGAATGACCACTACCACAATGTTTGTGCATAGTAATGATGATTTAGCAGTGACAGCTGGACTGTATATCAGTTTTAAGTGAAGTCTAGCTTTACTCTGTCATAACTAATTGAATGTTGGTGTTCTTCCCACACTTTAGAGAACAGTGACAGTGAATAATGATCTCCCTCTTTCGCGTTTATCTCTGATGTTGGTACTAATGGACACTAATGGATGCCAGTATGCTTTCTCTCCCTCTCTCTCTCTCTTTGAGAGCAGGCCAAGTTTTGGGATAGACAGACAGGGTTCATGCAGTACCAGCCAAATGAGGAATGGCAAGTTCCATAATTAAAAGGAAAATTCTGGTTTATTATAACTTGAGTTTGTATTTTAAGCAATCATTTCTATCAGTGAAGATGACATGTCCTAAACACAACAATGTCCTAAAACACAAGAAACGATCAGACAGGTTTTGGTAATTTTAGTCAGATTATCTAAAACACTTTATTTGGTGATAAAAAATTGTTGAGTGAACGCACCTGAAATGCTGGTAATAATATTTTACTTGAGATGAAAACTGTGTGTGCACACAACTAATACTCCCAAATACATATGGAGATTTTTCACTGGATAAGTGAAAATTCTGACCTGTTGGTGGCACTAGATAAAAAGTTAGAGGATCCCGAAATCAATAGGATTCATCCTCTGCTGACTGTGCACAGTGGTAGACTGTCCAACCGACAGACCAACATCGTCATCCCTAGAACCATGCTGCTGTAGCAGGACTGAAATCAACACCAAAGTTATAATAAATTGAAATTATGTTTTATCACAGAGAGAAGAATCTCTTCAAGAAAACGGCACACTCATTGTGCACTAGATATTATACAGTATCACCTATTAGCACACTGCTGTTCAATCTATCCCATGTATCCCTCATTGTATCCGCTGAAGGCATGTGCGGAACATGTTGGGTCCCATTTGGAGAAGGAATATCTTGTGTCCAGAGCGCCTCATCCCAACTCCCTGCTGTTTATTTTAGGGCCCACCTGATATGCAGTCTGACTGTGGAGAATGAGGGAAACATTCACCCAAGGGGCTTTCATCATGCGCTGGGCCCTAAAAAGTGTGTGGAGTGGGATGTATGCAGGAGGGTGACAGGCCTCAGTGACAGTGAATATTATTGAAAGAGTTATGGGGACCCCATGACTCTGTGGTTACATGACAACCTCAGGAATCCATTCTGTAGTCTCGAGATGGTGACTGTAATTCGGTGTGCGTGTGAGAGAGAGAAGGGGGGAGAGGTAAGGAGACACAGATGCTGAGATTTCCATTTACCCCACCAGCTCCACGTTCATTACAAATCCATCCAGAGCAAAGTGAATGTTAAGACACTCCAAATTAACCCTGAGAGTGACAGAAGCAGCCCCAGCTGTCTGTGGTATCACTTTCCATCCAAATGGTATGGATAGGGGTCCGACAACTGTCACCCTGACCTTGCTTCGCTAGACCACTCTCCCAAGACTCACTAGACTCTGTGGGGCGGGGTGGGACGAGATTACAAACATTCACAATCTCTCCTGTCTCTGCAAAAACACAGCCATCTGCCAATCACAGAGATATAGTCACAACGGGGTAGTCGAAAGCATAGAGAGTAACACGTTAGGATCTCGGAGTATGTCTTCAAGTAGGTTTATTTTTCTAAAAATTGTTTGTGTGCCTCACAGCAGAAGGTGACAACTAGTTAGCCAGAAACTGCTGACTGGTTTATTGGCTGATTAGCGAGCTATCTGATTCACAGAACTGAATGTCACAAAGATAAGCCACATACTTTCCTCTTTCCACTTTACATCTTCATAAAGCATATTACTTTGCTCTCTCATCTCGTCTTCCAACAACCGTCATGCTTATCTTATCATGCATCTTCACAGTTGTTTCGTTCCTCCTCTCTCATTATCTTGATCCTATCCCATCTCTTTCTTATCCCTAAACAAGAATAAGACTCTAGAGCTGTGCTAGCATCTCTGTTTGGCAGAACTTGTGCACGGTGGTGTAGGAGCTATATGTTAACACACTTAGTTTAGCGTGTTTTCATGCTAACATTCACTAATTAGCACAGAGCGCTACAGGAAAAGTCAGTGTCTGTAGGATTCATTCTCTGGGGACCATGAATGTCTGTACAAAAATATATTTTAATCCATCCAATAGCTGAGATATTTCAGTCTGGACCAAAGTGGTGGAGCAACCAACCAACCGTCACTCCCATTCCTAGAGTCATGCTGCTAACATGGCTGAAAACCATACACAACTCCGAGCTAAACCTTCTCACTGAGTTTTTCCTTGAACTCTGATAGCTGTGACAGTCGTTTGGCCAATCAGTGAGAGAGGTGACATTGAAAATGCAGTGACAGGAGCCCTTAATCCTGCTAATGACAGACATGATATTAGCTGTTGTACTAGAATGAGTTTGTATCCTTCATATCAGATGTGTACAGTAAACAGAAAGTGGATGCTCCTTGTTGACACTGAATTTACATTTTACAACTCAAGCCACATTGTCTACAGACACTGAGTACCAACCGGGAGCCATCAATTAATGCCAGAACTGTGTCTTCACATTAAACTGGTATCTGATACCCGATAAAGTCTACAACCAAGGCCAAGTGAAGGGGGCGAGAGGAAGGAGGGGGAGGTCCACAGGGGGATGCTAAAGGGTGTGTGAAGCAGTGGCCTGCGTGCCGTCGGCCAGCCGCCTGAGGGGGAGGCACATGGTGCCAACAGCTGCCATGGTGAAACGCTAACCCCTATAAATGCTCCGTCCAGTAAACAACGTTGGGATGAACACATGCCAATGGGGGAGCCAGGGTGAGGAAAGGGTGAATGGGGCAACCCAGCTGACGCCGTGGAGAAAGGAGAATTGACCCCTGTGAAATGGCTTATTAAAGTGTGGTGGTCACCATTCTGGGGGGCCAACGCAGGACAAGACATGAGGGAAACTCAAAACCCTCTTTGGCAAACTGAGCACCATGCACGCCACAAGCCGCAGACAGGAAGCCCCAGATTCAGGAGATACTTTTATTGGATGTATTTACACAGACAGAACACACCGCATACATGAAATACTGATGACAGATGCTTTTATTTTCCCTGCTGAACCCAATGACTAACCATGCCGAGTTTATTTTATCTCACAAGCGGATGATGGGTGGAACAGGATCTGAACTCTGCTAAGCATCCATCTTTTACCCCCCAGATACAACACAGTCAGACCCATGTATAGCTTCATTTACCTTTTAAAGTGATAAATGAACTGCACTTTTTGAAGCCTGTTGCAACCATTGGAGCTGCTGAAGGTTCCCATGCTCCCAGGCCCCCTAGGGAGTGGCAGGAACAGATGTGACGTCTACACTCCTCCGCTCTGCCTTTCCCTCCTACCCTCAGTCTCTCCCTCTGCTGCCTGTAAAACAATCCATCTTCCACTTGTAAAAACATTACTTTCTACCTCCATCGTCTCCTCCCATAACTCTCGCTTTACTCAACGGGAAAACAAAATTATCTCTAATTTTGTAATTCAATAATTGCATCTAGTCCTAATTGATGGCTGAATGTGATACAGGACTGCTAGAGTAATCTAGTAAGTGCCCTTCAATCTGTCATTTAATTTTGCTCCCACTACTGCTTTTCACTAACATACACACTCAATAAAGCACAAACTCACACACACCAAAAAAGAAAACAGGAACTGCTGGATCAAATAAACAAAATCATTTCATATCTGAACTTCTTTCTCTTAAAAATCTAAAATTAAATAGTTCCTCTTGAAAGTCAAAAGTAATCCTGAATCAGTACGTTTAATATGTGTAATTTTTTAAGTTACTTTTCATCTGTACCTCCAGGCAAGTCGGTTGAATTCAGCATTGTCTGATGATTGATCATCTGAGCAACAACGCCCCCATCTGGTGGTGTTTTCAAGAGAATGAGAGGGAGCCGAGCCTGGCTTGCTGGCTCATTGTTTCTCTTGGTTCATTAACGACGTCCTTTTTATGTGGAATAGTCCTTTTTCACAGCAGAAACGCATGTGTATTTAAGGACTTCAACTACGACTGCATACTATTTAGGTGTGGCAGACCCGGCTGTGGCTTCGTGCCTACTGGCTCACTGGCTTCCTCAAATGGAGCCAATGTTTATTGGTGACACAAACTTACAAGTAAAAATGTATACTGAGGAAAAGACCAATCCCTCTACCTTTGATTTCAGTTGCAGTTTTTCATTTTTTAAGAGGACTAAAACTCAAAGGGTTTGAGTCAATATTTCTAGTTAAATTAATCAAACATAGGAAAATCACGCAAAAGCAACCCCAAGTTCTCATGAGAGGAAAGCTGTCACTTTGACAAGACAAAACTTGTGAATATTTTATAAAACACAATGAATTGTTATAGATTCAACTCCCTAAAGGTATGTTAAGTGATTGAAATAACCTCCAGTGTGACCTCACTTAAAATGCTGTTTACACATTAATGCAACAGCAACAGCATTAATCCAGTTATATCATATCTAAATTACATTTATGTACTGTAAGTAAGTACGATTTTTATCCACCATAAGACATTTTAGGTCTAACTGTGAGAGACTGCATCTATGCAAATAAGATGAGATATAAAGCAGCACCGTGACGTGGGTGGGTTTCTCATGCAAGCACCCAAATCTCAAACTTGAACACTGGTTTATTATGAAGGGGTTACAGAGATTCTCTGATAGGAGATTTTGTACATCATGCTAATCTTTGCATCCTGTGGTAAAACCCTGCCCACACCTGCCCATACAATCTTTCCATCACTCTATTAACCACAAATGTGGGTGGGTGGGTGAGTGAGTGAGTGAGAGAGAGAGAGAGAGAGAGAGAAAGGGAGATTAAGTAAGGCAAAGACTAAGATGGGTCTCAATATCTGTTATTTCCTTTTCTGACTGTTCAAAAAATGATTTGTCTGTTCTGAGTTCTTATCTCAATCATCACACACCTGCCAAGTTTGACTGCTGAGACCAAACATACGTGCGTCAGCAGGATGAACTATGAGACCGTGTACCATTAACAAAACCACAGGGCTCAGGTTGACATTCAGGGGCTTAACAGGAGTTTAGACAGTGGTTAACCAAACATTAACCACTCTCCAGGCTTTCCTGTAAACATGACCTTAATGATCGGGTTTACAGAGTCTCTGAGGACAAACACTGCCCTCCCCTGGGAAATGATGCAGGCCACAGATGCTGTTGATTGGCCAAGGACAATTTTACTGAAGTGATGAGTTTTGCAGAATGCTTTCTCTTTCTGAGATACAGCTTCTACTTTTCACATAAATATCAAACCTGAGAATCAATGTGGATATCTTAAGAATTCCTTAAAATGGGGTAATTCTACAATTAAATGTTTTGATACTAGTTATACTCATTGCTAGCCATTCATACAAACACGTAACTTGTATTCTTTTTTTATATATTCTAACTGAAATAACTAGGTATAAATTCCACATTGTCTTTCATTCTTTGTCGCTGCTCTTAAAATGAAAACAAAATTGTCTCTTGCAAATTGAGCAAGGGGAAGATGAAACATGACGTGTGTGGTTGTGGTGTGCATCTACAGCTGAGGGTGCAGATGTTGTTAGCTGTGGTTGGTCCGTGTGACAAAGAGTATGTGCATATATACCTGCATGTAAAAACGTCAACTTCAGTCTGAGCACTACATCCCGAGTTTAACCACCCCATTTAGCATTTATAAGCACTGTCCAAACATTTGATAAATGCTTTTAATACATTATAATGTAGGTGTAAGTAGATATTAAGACATTTTATGTGTTAATTAATATTAAGTATTTGTCAAAAATGATACCACCATGTATATTATTACAATTGTCTTTTACTACACTGTCATTCATTATCTGCATATACATTAGCTCAGGATTAGTAATTTCTGCACCAAGAGCACAAGCCAGGGGATTTTAGGTGCAAAACGTGAAGGTCTGTTCCAACCTGCCCTGTGGCCCGTAGTCTCCAGACACAGTCTAGTTGGAGGGCAGGTTTCGGTTGACAAGTCTGAGCAAAAGTAGAGGAAAAGGAGGCGTGTGAACAAGACATAGATGTATGTGTACCGTGGGTGTTTGAACTCTGCACTGAGAGTGTGTGCTTCCTTTCATTTACGCTACTTGACTACAGCTTGTCAAGGTGGACTTTTCCATTACCTTTGAAAAAACAGGATGACTTTTATTTAATTAGTAGAAATAGATTATATACACCCTCTGTGTGTCACATAGCTCAAGGCCTCATGTAGGCTGCCCACAGTGAGAGATTAGTGGTTGCATACAAAGTTAGATAATGTGTTACAAAGGTGGAGTATTCTATTTATCATCACTAAACATTAAAAAAAGATTTGATGCATACAAACAAAATCTGCATTTTTGCACCAGTTCAAGTTAGTTAAAGAAAGTTTTTTTCTTTTCTTTAAGTATTTTTCTCCTTCTTAAGGAGAATATTCAAAAACCAATGTCTAACGGATTTCAGGTACAATCTCTTTATTGTCTCTTTTTACTGTAACCTTATATGGAAGTTTCTTGCTATAACAGCCAATTTATCATGTGATAATGAGGAAAGTTTTGTGTTTTGTGAAATAACAAGAATGTTTGCTGATAGGAATATAAAGTGATATGTTGTTGCAACAAAAAATATTCTTCTAAAAACTAAATAACTGTATGTAGTATTGAGAAAATAGTTTTAAAAAAGTCATGATAACCGTAATATTGTAAAATTTTTATCAGCATGTTTTGGTGATTTAAGTAATTGCTAAATTGTTTGGGTAATGGGTGGAGCTATGAGTGGAAATGCTACTGCTGTGATTGCTATTGTCCAGAATCATTTAAAATATCTCCAGATGACGCCTACAGTCAGTGACCAGCAGATGGCAGCATCACAGGACTTTGCAAGACAGAAAAAACAAAGTCAGAGCCAGAGTGAATATTAGTCATGCATATTCCTGTAATTTTTCCTCATGTTACATGAAAAAAATCCTGCATTAATATTTATTGTATATTAGCTGCCTCCATAGATGGTTAATATATCCTTAACATTGTTATGGGTAATATAATAAAAATGGTATGCTATCAACATTAACTACAAGGGGACATAGGTCCCTTTTGTATGCTTCGTTTTGTTGGATATAATGAATGATAGTGTGCATGAAGCTGCAATAACAGGTGTGATTCAGGCCTGCTATTGGCTGATTCAGTGCTTGAGGGGGGCATTCTGTGTAAACATAGAAGTATATTTTTTGACTTATAAATCAAAGTTTAGGAATATTATTAAGTTAAAGACCATTTCTCTGAAGATGTATACAGGCCCCGATGAAGATGTAGTAATCTTACTCTGAAAAGTAATAACAACTTACAAATAAGTGTATTGAAATAGAAATTGTATGTTTTTAATAAGATCATACCATATTTCACATTCACTGTTTTGGACACATATCTTCATGCGATTCTTTCAACAACACTATCCTCTTGTCTTCCAGTCTGGCCCCTCACCACAAAGGAAATCACTGAACCAATAGCAAGACCACAGTATACAACAGAGCTTATAAAATCCATGGCAACCTTCCCCCTAGGACTCACCACTGTACTGCACTTTCACATTCAGAACTACACGAATAATATAGGCATCAAATTTTACTTTCAGATCCAAAACAATAACTCAACCTAACCTCAACACAGACACAACACAAGACAGCGAACGTATCACTAGATCAATTTCACATGCATTTATTCCAAAATCATGAATGAGGTTCCATATGACATTAGAGCAGTAACCTCTATATTTTCTTTTTTTTTTCAAACCATGTTAAGTGTTAAACAGGCATATAAGCACAACCTGATGGAAGGACACACTTGCAACTACTGATTCAACTCCTATACACCATTTTACTGTCTCCACTCAAATGTTGTCCTGTGAAGTGACTGTGTAGGTGTCTATGTTTTTAATTGTTGTGGTGTTTCTGTTGATTGTTTCTGTTTTGTTTGTTATGTGATCAATTTCATTCTGTGCTGCAAAACAGGAACAGTTTTAACTGTGTCAGGCCAGTTTAAATGTAACACAATGTTACTCTTCCTATTTTTCCTGTATAAGATTTGAGCACATCATGATCTGTTAGGAAGTCAGATATACACATTGAATTAGGGTGCATAGCATGTAGACATAGGATCGAAGGATCTAAACAATAAGTCATTTACTGAGTGCTTGTTGAGTGTAAATCATTGATTTAAATCTATCAATTCTTGGATGCAAATTGATCAAGTTAAATACACAGACTGGACCCTTTAACAAGCCCCGCCCTGTGAAGACGCAATCGTTGTTTGGCCCGTGACGCAGCTTGTACACGTAGCCTAGTAGGATGTGTTGCCATTGAAGATGGTGGCGGTGTGTCAGACTCACTCTCCTGCACATTTGTAAGAATTTATTTATATTTGTACACATTTCCGTCATCGGGTAAGAGTAAATATATACCACCATTAACAATGTTTTACTCTGGCTGTTTTAATCTGGTGTCTGATACCGACCTGAAACTGTTACCCCTGTAGTTAGCTTAGGCTAGTTAGCCAGCAGTGCTAACTAAGCAGCAGTGCTAATGCTAGCTGACCAGGCAGTGAACCTGTTAAATTATGCTCGACGAGTGGCTAGCGACCCGTAACTGCTCGGCGTGTGCCCGTGTCGGTGTTGAATGTGTATGAAAAGGATACATCGTTCGTTATCGGACAGTCTCTGGAAGTCATGGTTTCGGGACCAAACAGGCGACT
This sequence comes from Seriola lalandi dorsalis, assembly GCF_002814215.2. NCBI lineage: Eukaryota > Metazoa > Chordata > Actinopteri > Carangiformes > Carangidae > Seriola > Seriola lalandi. The sequence continues at coordinate 34,259 of NW_019524529.1, read as the reverse complement.
TTGGATGTCAGTGTTTTGCTGGGTTTGGCGTTTAGGACAGAGCAGTGTAGCGTTGCCGTTAGCTGTTGAGCCGAGCACTCTGGACCTTTCCTCGTAGGCAGATTAATGTGTAACGTTAACTCAAAGTCGGCCCAGACCAAACAGAGCTAGCCACCGATTAGATTTCAGCAAGTGTCGGATAATGAGCAGAAGTCGATGGCGTTTCATGTTGACTGTCGGTAAGTTGTCACATCGGCGGCGCTAACATTAGCTCAAGGGCTTGTAACGGTTCATGGTGAAATTGTAACTTAAGGCGTTTGAAAAGATCCGGGATCACTTTGGGAGAGCCCATCTGACCAAGACTAATTGCCTGCTAGTTCGGTCTGTTATTGACCTCCCTTTCTATGTCAAACATGTCAAATGTTCAGTGTTAATCAGTGTTAGCTATCCTGAACTTCCCACTGACAGATCCACAGTGCCTGTGTCTGATAGTTAACATAAATAATCTCATTAGGACACAGTCAGCGGTCTGACCTTCTTATTGTTTTGTATTTGTGGCTTCTTTATTACACCAATAACTGTTACCAACAAAAACAATACAGCTGCACACGTTAGCAGTAGAACTTATTTAAGCTAATTGTTACACCAACGAGTTCCCGTTTAGAGAAGTTCAGTCATAAGATCATTATTTCCTTTATCTTTAGCAGATTAACTGTTCCTATCCTTACAAAATACACGAAACACCTATTATTACAATTGCACCTTGCAGTCTTGTCAATAGTTTCTAGACTCCAACACATTCAAAATTACTCCTTGCAGCAGCTGTCTATGATCTAAAGCAGGTGCTTTTTTAATAAGTAGTTAAGAATTTCTAATTTTCCTCACTAACTGTAAATTGATCTTCCTGCTAATATTCTGCACCTGTTTCAGTGTTATTAACTTAATGTGATATTGCAGTTTTTACAAAAAACATCTACTTTTATTTGAGTTATATTCTCCTTATATGTGACAAGTTATGTTTGTTTTTGTTTTTTTTTGTTTTCATTTTTTCGTTTTTTTTTTACATCTTTTCCTTTGTAGAATTACAGAAATATTTATATCTTTTTATATCCTGCAGATCGTGCTTGAGTGAGATAAGCAGTAAGCTTTGAAAGTAAAACCATTTCAATCAGTGTGTCATGTAATCAAAGTTGGCATTTATCACAATTGGTCAATTGTGTTCTGCTCAGTATAGCACTATAAGTACTGTAGTATTTATTTCCAACAACATCTGAGAGCTCATGTAAAAATTGCCACGTTGTACCTTTTGTTTAAGTAGGATCATAGACTACTACACAAATAAAGGTGTGGTAAAGTCCATCAAAGAGGCATGTGTACATTTTGTGAACCACTCCCTCATTCTGTTTCTTTTCCCAGCTTCGCCTGACTTCATTCTCTTCAGTGACATCTCCTAGAGTGACCTGGTCCTCGGACCTGTTAGCTCTGCAGCCATGCAGCCCCCTCCGCGGACTGGACCTCCAGGAGCCTCTGGCCCTCCTCCTTCTGGGCCCAATATGTTCCGCAGGACCAGGCCTCACAAGCATCCAGCAGCAGCAGCTACTGCCACAATGCCATCTGCTACCCAACCCATGACAGACCCTTTTGCTTTTGTTAGGGCTCCTCCCCCTATGGCTGCAGGTGGTCTCCCAACAATACCGAACAGCAACCCTCCACCCATGCAAGCCCCACCTAACACCATGTACTCTCAGGCTGGTGGAGGGCTGCCTCCACAACCACACTCTCAGGAGGATGTCCCAGCTGCTCCTCCTGGTCCTCCACCATCCTCTGTGCCAGGGGTGACATTGTTCAACCCTAACAGTGCAGCATCCCCTGGTGTTTTCCCAGTTCCAGGTCCCGCAGGATATGCATCCTCTCATACTGAGCAGGGTTATTTTAATTCAAGAGAACAGACACCATCCATGGCCGCAGAGCTACCACCTGTCTCCTCAACCCCAACACCTAGTCATACACCTTTTAACGAGGAATTTCAAGGACAGCCACATCCTCAGCCTGGACCATTCCAGCCAGTTCCTCCCACCACCTCTTCTTCGCAGTGGGCTCCTGATCATGGAAGTCGCCCTCCATCAGTTCAGAACTACTTCCAGCCTACTAGTGATCCTCTACCACAACCTTTCAATATACCTCCACAGACCCAGATGTACCCCTCCCACACCCCATCGCCCCATCATAACACCCCCACCCCTCCAACGCAACCTGGACACCTCCAGGTCCAGGCTCCTCTCCCCCCTCAGAACCCTGTAAATGCCCCTAGTTCTCAATGGCCTGACCCAAATGCACCCCAGCAGCATAATTCCCACTTCCAAACTCAGAGCTACTTTAGCCAGAGCTCTGCCCCCCAGGACTCTTGGTTCAACCCACCTCCACAGGATTCAGGCTACCACCAAATGGGGACTGGCCTGGGACATCCTCAGCCCCAGTCAGACTCTGTTGGAGCTCAACATGCGTCCAGCTCTGCGCCTGCCCCTGTCCCTGCTCCATACTCTCAGGAGTCTGGTACACTCTCAATGTTCTTCAAAGACAATGATGTGGAAAATGAGGAAACACTTGTTGGAGGCAGAAATAAGGCAGTGAATGGTATTCCTGCATCCTTTCAGCATCATCACAACCCACAAATCCACAGTGGCCATGCAGATGCCCCTTTGGATTATCAAGGAGCTTCTCTTCAAGATCATTCACACGCACCGTACCTGAATGATGGCAATCATGCATCACTACAAGGAAATACCCAGAAGCCCCCTGATTCCCATTATGACCATGTAGAGAATTTGGAGTGTGTCCCGAACCAGGAAGTATTACCCAGTGAAGCCCATGGCAGCCCTGCTGCTACTGCAGCAGCCCATGGAGTAGACCAGTTTGAAACCGGGCCCAACCTAGAGACACCAGATTCTGTTCCAAGACCAATGAGATCTGCCAGTGTGTCATCCAACTATAGCAATATGAGCCATGGAAGTGGAACTGGCACTCGTCGGCACCAGGGAGTAGTAGGTACCTTTATTCAGCAAGAAAGCCCTCGTCTTACTGATGATGGTAACCTGTCTGCTGCCACTGGCGGTTACTTTGAGCAGATTGACACGTCCCCAGCTGGAGATATGGGTGCTCGACAGAGCTCACTGGAGCAGATGTGGCCTCCCACACCTAGCCCTCCCAAACCAACTGGTATCTTTCAGGCAAGTGCTAACAGCTCTTTTGAACCTGTTCGCTCACATGGGGTTGGGGTGCGTCCTGTTGAAGTTGATGTGGCTAAAATTGTAGCAGAAGAGGGTGCAGATTCTACACCTGGCAACCTGGAGCAGCCACCAGATAATATGGAAAATATATATGGTCAAGGACACCCCTTGCCTGCTGGGGCTGGAGGAGGTGTACCTCACCTGGCACACCCAGTGGTTCATTCTCACTCTCGACCTTCATCCCGTGCTCACGGGGCCAGTCGGCCCTGTGAGAGCCCTGCCACTACTTTGTGGGCTCAGAATGATCCTACTAGCTTGGGCACTAACATCCTCCTAGCCCCTGCTGCCCCAACAGTTCTTGCCCCTTTACGAGAGCCTAGTGCTGATGTTATCCAACCTCCAGAGGATGGCCCACTGGACCTCCAGCCCTCCCAGAGAGTCCAGCCAACGCCACAGCAGCACTCAGAGAACCTAGAGAACCCACCAAAGGTGAGTGAGGCAGAGCCAACAGATGCTCAAGCCAATATGGGATATGCGTCTCTCCTGGTGTCTGATTCGCTCCACCAGCCTGTTTTGATTGCCCCGCCTGTGTCAAATTACAATGTGATTCACCCCAGTACCCCTGTCCAAGCAGCCAGTCAAAGTAGCCTTAGGGAAACTACCCCACCTGTGACATCATTCGCACAGGGACAGGGTGCCAGTACCTCCCACTCACCTTCAGTAGCCTCTAATCTAAGTCCACCGTTTGCCACTGGACCAATAAGCTTCAGTTCTTCAGCCTGTAACCAGGGTCCACTCAATCTGACCCGAGACAACACAGAGGTGGCAACATCAGAAATCACAGCTCCGCCTCAGCCTCAGCCAGTCCGCCCTCATCTTTCAAGGGGCCAATCAGTGGGTGGAGACAGCCACTCTGTTCTCCAACCTAATCCACAGGCTTCTCTCATGACTGCTACTGTCCCTAATCATAATCAACCATCAAATTATGAACTGCTTGATTTTTCTATGCACCAATCACAAACTCAGAACCAAGCATCTGGCCATCCTTCTTCTCTGCACGAGTCTCCACAATCGAGTAATGGATTTTACCTACAGGTCACCAAAGATGCTCAGCAGGGGGTAAGAATGGAAGGGAATGCCCCTGTTCAGACCCCAGCCTCTTCATCTACCCCACAGGTACTGCCAGCTCCTTCCCAAGCAGCTGCAAATCCCCAGCCACCACCAACGGAACCTCCCAAGGCATCAGGCCCTCTGGCTGCACTGCAGGGACAAGGTGATGCTCCTCCTGCTCTGATGAGTGGAGCACAACCATCCCATGGCCAATATCCAGCTCCAGCGCAGGGGCCTGCTGCAGCGAGCACTCCTCCTTCAGCTGCTGCTTACCCCCCAGGGCCTCGAGGACCAGTACCTCCAGGGTCTTCCCAGCCAGCTCCTACAGAGCCACCTCGACCACCCTCCTCTGTAGGTAGCCAGCAAGGCTATGGGCCCCCTCCCCCAGTGCCAGGACAGATGTATAGTGGCTATTACGGTAATTATGGAGAATACCCGGATAACAGGGCATCTTATCCTCCTGGCCAGTACCCACCTCCACCTGGGGATCCTAGAGCACAGCAATTCTATCAAGTATGATGAAAGTCTTTTTTTCCTATGTTATCTTGTGAATGTATTCATCTGCCACTTTTATGTAACGATGTACGTCATTTGCGAAATGCCATGAAATGTAAAAGAATTAACACATTTATTAATGCTTTTATCTTTCAGGACGGGGCATACAGGAGCCGAGCAGACCCTTGGTATGGCAGATATGATGGGCAGACCCCAGCTTATCGTGATCCAAACTACCAGTACAGAGAGCCACAGCCAGAGCGTCCCAGCTCTAGAGCCAGTCAATACTCTGACAGGCCTTCATCCAGGTCAGTAAAACTGTTTCTCAATAGTTCATCCTCATTTAAATCGGCTGTACCACATATAAAGTCACAATGACTTCATTTCAGTCATTAATTTGCTTATGCTGATTTTAAGTTTCTTAATTAATTAAGAGAATATTGAGAACTAGGTAATCCCTATGGTGTGTTTGGCTTTGTTTGGCAGAGGCAACATTCAGTATGTTTTCATACATGACCTATAAATCTCACCTTTTGTTTACTTTCTCCAACAGACAAGGCTATACTGAAGATTACCACAGAGCAAACCGAAGTGCCTATAGTGACTATTATGCAGATTACTCCAAGAACTATGATTACAGAGGTATGAACCATAGAGTTGAAAGCTGTGTTCACTTACTAGTGTGGACCGGAGCACATTTTGTTCCCCTGCTCCTTCAATGAATTTGTTGTAAAATTATTTGTTCACTAAAGATATAATTCTTTGTGTGTATAAAATTCTTTTGATTTGTATCTGTCTCTCCTTCTCTCCATATTTTCTGTTGGAAGCATACAACTATGGACAGTATGACCCTCGATACAGAGGATATTATGATCAGTCCTACTGGGCTAATTACGATGAGAGCTACAGAGGCAGAGACAACTACTATAATCATCATATGTATCCTGCCAGGTATGCAGAGAAATCCACCAGTCTTAGTAGTACATGTCAGTGAAATTGTTTTCTATGACATAAATGTACATTTGTTAGTAGGTACTGTAGAGCTGTATAAGAAAGTATTGCTGTAGTTATTTATATGTGCTGTTATTCCTGTCATTTATGTGCTATTATTTCCTGTTGTTATGTATGTCTGATTAATGTTAGATACTTTTAGTCTTGTTTAAGAAAAAAATCGAATGCTGTTTTTCTTTATAAACACTGGACACTCCACTCATAGGAAAGATGGCTATGAGGACCAGTGGCGTTACTATCCTGGTTATGATCCCAGTTTTGATGACGACTACCATCGGCGAGGAGAAATGTATGGCGACGAGTTTGACCGACGCAGCGTCCACAGTGAGCAGTCGGCACACAGTGTGCACAGTTCTCAGAGCCACCACAGCAGACGAAGCAGTTTCAGCTCACGGTCACAACAGGTAAATCATTTTCTTCCGTAGGTGTTATTACCTACATTATTACAGCATTACAGGGCATCCAAGGTTGAGCCACTAGTGAACATGTTTTAGACCATGGCATGTGTTGCACTTGCTTTCAGGCAAAATATGGCGCTCCTCACCTGCTATATATCTGCCTCCATCCTTCTTTGACACCAGCAGTCCTGGCTGACAGTACATTGATAAACTCGTATATAAAGGACAGGTGATGCTGTCTAATTCTGTCACAGCTCCTGAATCTGCATTAACTGTGAACTTGACACATGTTTTTCCCATTTCCTGTTTACGTCAGAGTATTTCTTCATGTACTTCATTTTGCTTTCATTATAGCTTGATTTTCATTATTGTTAGTCTTGCTTCCTAAGTTATACAGAGTGCTGTCACAGTTCCCTTATATGCCATAATGGGTGGTCCATGGATTTCTCAGAAAAAGATCAAGACAAAATTGTATATACTGCCATGAAGCTAATTTTAACACATTAAAATTGCTGAATTTCAGTTTCCTGAAGATTATGGTTTTCATTTATATTGACACTCGTGATAAAATGCTCATCAAAATGAGTTATGTTGTTCCAATACTATGGGCAGTGTGTTTACCACATGGATCATCTGCGAGTTGTGGTTGGGTTTCAAAATGTTAGAAATGGCCTGGAAAGAAAAGTGTGGGACTGTATTTAACATTCCCACACTGCACTCTAATTTTCCCTTATTTTATTGTATAGTAGTTCATTTCTGTTCACACACAAAGGAATAGTTTGACATTTTGTGAAATATGCTTATTCACTTGTAGAGAGTGAGAAGATCAAATCGCTAAATATGAAGCTACAGCCAGCAGCTGCTTAACTTAGCCTAGCATAAAGACCGGAAACAGCTTCATATATTCATATTTCTAGAAATGAGAGTTGTTTTGATCCTCACATATATCTCTCTTGCTGAGAGATAGCAAAATAGTGAATAGGTCTGTTTTCCAAAATGTGAAACTATTGATCTAAGGGATGTTCTTCACTGTTTTACTGTTGCTAACTTGTGGTTGCTCTCCCATGACACCCTCTAGCGTCTACTCTGTACTATTAGCCACACTTTTAAGCAGTCCCATGATCCTTCCTGCATCTCAACTGCTTCATTAATAACAGTTCCACTACAGATTTAGGGGTGGTCATCTCTATAGACGCATTGCTCATGTTTAGGAAAGTAGTATAGCTGATAACAGCTGCATCACATGTTTCTGTGTTGTTCAGGTTCATGAACCCTTGAGTAAAGTGTGTATTCATGTTTCACACTAACCTCTTGCCACTTTCACTCTCAATGCTTATTAGAATTGCAGTATTTACTCCACACTTACTCTGTTGTGAGTTGCACAGATGATTTCCCAATAACTTTCCTGGCAGCTGATTCTAAAACCAAATAGTTTAAGGTATTTTAATCAACAAATGGCTGATAAATGTGTGCAAGCTACAGTATGTGGGAATTTGCTTTTATGTTTTTTATATCTTCCTATTTGATAATTATCTCTGTTTGTCTTCTCTTCCTGCAGAGCCAGGCATACAGGAGCCAGCCTGACCTAGTGTCAGCGGTCTATGACACCACAGCGTCCACTCTGGCTGTGGACTACTCCTACGGACAATACCCAAACCCAGCTGATGCTTCCCAGAACTACAGTCAGTACATGTATCCAGCTGAGTACACTGCAGACAGCACCTGGATCGCCCCTGAGCAACGTAAATGGACAATTCTCAGTTTCAAGGCTGTTTGCATTTTTAAGCATAAATGCTAACATGATCCTTATCAGAAATATGAGAGATACTCATGGTCTGACTCTTATGTTTCCTCTAGCCCCCCCTCGTCCTGCCACGCCAGAGAAGTTTACCATACCCCACCGTTGTGCTCGCTTTGGACCTGGCGGTCACCTGGTTCAAGTTCTGCCCAATCTCCCCTCAGCTGGACAGCCTGCACTTGTTGATATCCACAACATGGAGGTACATTTTGACAAGATTACTTTTCAGCATCTTCAGTGTAGCTCTGGGATGTTTCGTTTTCAGGCCCCTACACAATGTTAAGGCTGTATGAAGTAGTGTTTCAAACCACATTTGTGTTTGCAGACCATGCTGCAGGATACCCCGGATCAGGCAGAACTACGAGCCTTCCCTGGACCTCTGGTTAAGTAAGTGTATTCATCCCTATTTATCCATTCCAAATAGCTTAGAGACACTGACGTGTGAGGGATGGGACATTTGAGTGATGAGGCAATCTACATTTTTGTTGTTGTCAACAAATCAAATGGAGACCAAAACCAACAATGCATTAATCCATCTATCAATACTCTGCGACTTCCCCAGCCTGTCTGTTGCTCTCAGTGCCAAGCCCATTTGTTCTTCCTGAAGACATAAATATTTGAAAACTAGTCAAGAATATAGAGTTTCATTTTTTATTTTCCTAAAAAGGCCGCACATTGTAATTTATAGCAAACATTACTCAAACAGGAGTAAATAGTGTCTCAAAAAAACTACAGTGCTCATTCATCAGTTCATCATTATGAAGGACCATGCCTTGATGAGTTTTTGTTCATAATAACATAAACACCGTCCACCCCACTCACTTCTTGCATTCTGTCCATCAGGGAGGAGACTCATAAGGTGGATGTGATAAAATTCTCCCAGAACAAAGCACTCGAGTGTTCCCGTGACAACAACCTCTTGGACAGGGACTCTGCCCGTCTGCTCTGGGACTTCATTATGTTGCTCTGTAGACAGAATGGGGTAAGACTGTACAGACGTAACTGGGGAATCTGTCAGAAAGAGAATTAGAAGCAGGAATGTGACTTTCCTGCATGAAACCACTTTCTCATCATCACACTCTTTGTTGCTTGTTTCCTAAGACTGTGGTAGGCACAGACATTGCTGACCTCCTGCTGAAGGAGCATCGCTCTGTTTGGCTACCGGGCAAGAGTCCTAATGAAGCCAACTTGATTGATTTTAACAATGAACCACTGGCACATGCTGAGGAAGAGCAAGGATCTGGACCACTCTCCCTCCTATCTGACACCTTCATGATTGTCCCAGAGAACGTTGGCAAGGAAACGGAGCGCTTCAGGGAGCTGCTGCTGTTTGGCCGCAAGAAGGTGAGAAAAACCCTCTTTAACTGCATTATTGTTATTTCATTTAGCGTTTATCTTGTTAAATCTGAAATGGGCTCTGCTTTGTCCATGGAATAGGATGCACTTGAAGCAGCCATGAAGGGAGGTCTCTGGGGCCACGCCCTGCTGTTGGCCAGTAAGATGGACAACAGGACACATGCACGAGTCATGACAAGGTAAAGTATTAGGGATCTTAAGGTTGTGACTCATAAATAAGTTCCACCATTATTCTGTGATTTAAAAAATGTTTTTTTTTTTTTTTTACATATTTATAGATGTGACATTTAAATAGTTTGTCTTTGTTGTTTAGGTTTGCCAACAGTTTGCCCATCAATGACCCTCTTCAGACGGTGTACCAGCTGATGTCTGGGAGGATGCCTGCATCCGCCACTGTAAGTACTGCTTTGGTCTTCTCTCTTTAACCCCTCCATTATTTTTTATATGATTAGTCTGAAGTTTAATAGGTGGTACTTTTCAGGTGTGTAGTCTTGCATGTCTTTTTTGCAACTTAAGTAATTTATTGTGTTCATGTAGTGCTGTGGAGAGGAGAAGTGGGGTGACTGGCGCCCTCACCTGGCCATGGTGCTATCTAACCTCACACACACCCTGGACCTGGACACCCGCACAATCACCACCATGGGCGACACTCTCGGTAGGATTGCATAAAAAAAAAAGCAGTAACTCACTGCATTAAATCAAAAAGGGTCTTTATTCTTTACAACACAATACCTCACATTTTGTCTGCGCTCATTTTGTGTTGTGGCAGCTTCCAAGGGGCTGATTGATGCTGCACACTTCTGCTATTTGATGGCCCAAGTTGGTCTGGGAGTTTTCACTAAGAAGAGCACCAAGATGGTTCTGATTGGCTCCAATCACAGGTTTGAGACAGATGAGCACATGCACATTGTTGAAATGTGATGAAATCCTTACACCTTACCTTACAGTTTGCACAAAATATGCCACACATATAACCGTATCTTTGTCTCTTCCATTCAGTTTGTCCTTTTACCAATTTGCGACCAATGAAGCTATTCAGAGGACTGAGGCCTATGAGTATGCTCAATCTCTGGGCTCCCAGCCCTGCACACTGCCCAATTTCCAGGTCGGTTTTTCTGTATTTACTAATTAATGAATGAATTTTCAACAATTATGTCCATCGTGGTGATACTACAGAGGAATAACACTGTTCTCTGCTCTTTATTGTCTCTCATTAGGTGTTCAAGTTGATCTATGCATGCCGCTTGGCTGAAGCAGGCCTGAGTGCTCAGGCCTTCCACTACTGTGAAGTCATCTCTAGGACTGTCCTCATGCAGCCCTCCTACTACTCTCCTATTTTCATTAGCCAAATCATACAGGTGTGTGCCCACTCTTTTTCAGATATGTTATCATTTTTTTCATTCTGACTAATGTCATTTTCTGCTGTTTGTTGATAGATGTCTGAAAAGCTGCGGTTCTTCGATCCGCAACTGAAGGAGAAGCCTGAGCAGGAGTTGTTCAATGAGCCTGAATGGTTGATTCACCTCAGACAGCTGGATGGACAGATCAGGGTGAGGAGGAATGAAATGTATTTGCAGTCATACTGTATATGCTTAAGTAAAAAACAAAGGATATTCAAAAGAATGGAATTTGTTTTAGTAGCACTTTTTTTCCAGTGTTATATTTGGACTTCTTGGCCAAGAATTAAGCTTTTGGTCCCTTTAAATCTCAGAAAAAACTTGGTATAAACCTTCCTTTGTTTTGTTTGTTAACTCAAATTCTTATGATAATAACAATAATGACAGTACGTAAAAACCTGGACTAATATTTGATGTGGAAATTGTGGAATTTAATCTTACATTTATGGTAATTTAAACCTTGGTCATTTGTACCCATGAAACAAATGTTTCTGTCTTTTTTTTTTTTAGACAGGGGCAATAACCTACAGTGCAGCCAGAACAACGCCTACACAGTTCAACTGCAGCAGCCCCAGCTCTGACTTGGACCAGACCAGTCCACCTGAACCTTATAGCATGCCGCTGGAGGTGGATGGCCCCACCCCTGACAACCCACTAATGAGCTCATTACTGCCCGGGCCTCCACCACAGGGAGTGCAGCTGATGCCTCCAGGTTTGTGTGTGTTTGTGTGTGTAAGTGTACTTGTAAGTGAAAATGTATTTGTGTGTTTGTTCGACAGTGTTCTTGTGGCCTCCTTTTTAACCCCTCGTGACTGTGAGCCAGTTGCAGTGCATCAGGTCTGACCTCTTCTTCTTTCAGCTCCCACCTCCATCCTCCAAGAAGGGATGGCCCCACCTCAGCCTTTACCCCCCAGTGATGTACCCCAGTTCTACCCAGTACCCCCCAGTGGACCACCAAGCCAGATCCCCATCTCAGGCTACCCTCCACAGGATCCTGGCTTTGCCCCTCCTCCCTTCCAGCCTCAACATGACCAGTCGGACATGTATCCAGGAGCCCATGAGCAGCCTTGTCCCCCACCTCCTCATGTGGGCCAAATGTCACCACACATGCCCCCTCAGATGCCGCATTCACCCGTGCAGATGAACCACCCGCCACACCAGATGCCTCAGCACATGCCCCCTTCTCCTGGGCGTATGCTGCCAGTAGAGCAGCCGCTCCAGGCTCCACCTGAGATGCAGACAGCTCAGCCAATATCATCCTCCCCACCCAGAAGCTCCTTCACGCCTCAGATGGATCTCTATGACCACATGGCACTCATGGTCAGTATCCACCTGTCTGAATATCAAAAAAAACGTTGCTGTTGTGTTTTTGCACAAATCTTATATAAAAAGTTCATGCCATTGTTTTTCTGGTGCTGCAGGGTCATGGGAGATCAAGGACTACTTCACAGTCTTCAATGCATATGGTGCGTTTATGTGTTATTTATATAATCTTTGTTGGCTCTTCTGTTAAATAAGTTGTTTGTATCAGCACGTGTTTTCAGACCTGATGTAGAGCAGGTTGTTTTGCACGTGTCAACAAAAAAGGATTCAATATAGTGCTGCAGAGCTAATCATACGTGGTATTTTAAATGACCATGAATCACTACAATTTGTTAAATTCAAAACAGTTTAGCAGGACGTTTTAATGCTGTGTCACATGCAGAAAAAAACAAGGAACCCTGTCCAACCAATCCACTGGACTATTTTGCAAGTTATAATATCCAGTGTTGTAAAAGAAGATTTCATCTCTCCCAAGAACAGTGAGAGGAATAATCCACCCATACACTGTTATATGCCATGGTGAGAATCTAGATGAAGTAAGGCCCTATGTTTAATATGGATATCTATTCTGCCGAAGTGACGAGCAGTAGTAGAATGAAAGAATAAGGTTTTATTGTCCTGTGTGCAGCATGATTAGTTATCAGCATATGCCGGCAAGTTAAGAATTCAAAATCAGTATCAAGAATTCAGTTCAGTAATGATATGTGTTGTGATTGAATAGAGTGGACCACCCTTTAAGAAAGAAAAATAGATGATGTCCCACAATTCCTTGCAGCAGCAAATTTTAAACAACCCCCAAACCTGCTTTCGCATAATTTCCTAGCCCAAGCACTGCGTTTGTCGTCCTAAGTCCTTAGAAATTCTCCTTCACATCTCTCCTTGACTTCATGATAATTTCCACTGAGGTCAAGGTGAAGTGGTTAGGAAAGGACAAAAGATCCTTGGTGCATGATTGGAGAAAAGCGAATACAGGAAGCGTGTCCATGACAAGGCACCCCAAGGACAAGCTCTCTTTACAAGAGGCTCAAAAGAAAGATGTGTATGTCTATTATTGTCTATTATACAAGTGTTTTCTGGTCTAAAGGGTCCAGGACGGCGTTCACGTACAACCTCTGAGTCTTCCACTCACTCTGGTGGAAGAGAGCGCAGCAACTCAGCTGTGAAGCAGGCCTCTCCACCTCCGCCTTCAATTCCTGAACAGCCCCGCAATCAAGAGGCCAAAAAAGTCAAGAAAGACTCCCCGAAAAAGGTTCATAGTCACACATAAGCACTCTGATCTTTAATTAGTGCTCCCACAATGTTCACTAGTTTTCAGTGCAAATTTTCCTCTCTCATATACACAGAGTGGTGGTGTTATTTTTGGCTTGGTGAACTTGTTCTCTCGGAAGGGGAAGAATGAGGCTCACTTGCCAGATGACACAACAAAATCTGTAAGTTACAGCTTTTACATTTGCAGGTCCTGTTTTAGCATTTCTCTGTATTCAGTTTCACATATTTGCACAGGTTTTGTTCATCTATGTCTGTATGTCACCAGTACTGAGAAGAGTGCTTTGATCTTAATTGTCAGATTGTGTGGGATGAACAGAAGAAGAAATGGGTCGACTTGAACGAGCCAGAAGAGGAGGTCTGTTCTGGTTTTAAAATTTGGTCTACAAGACAGACAAATTCTTAAGCAGCCAGGCTTTGTCTAAATTGAGCAACTGAAACTGAAACCTTTATCGACCAACCAATTCTGATATGTGGCTTTCTTATAATCTGTTAGAGTAAGCCCCCTCCACCACCTCCTTCTGGTTTCCCCAAGATGGCTCCAATGCCTGGCCCCGGAGGGCCTGCTGCACCCCCGTGCAGCGGTCCTCCTGTCAACATGTTCTCCAGGAAGGCAGGTGAGATGAGGGTTACTGGAAGTGTCTTTTGGCTTCACAAATGCCATGAATGACCATGAAAGTTTAATTGCTGTAATCAAGGAGACACCACTTATTACTTATTATCATTAACACCAATATAATTGTCTATCAGTTTAGTCACTGTTCACACCAGCTGTTTGCTTTGTTTCTTGCTGCTCTGATGTGTTTCTGTCTTCTCAGGCACTAGGAGCAGATATGTGGATGTCCTGAACCCCAGTAGAACTGCTAAACCGGGTGGATTAGCCCCTGCTCCAGCAGACATTTTTGCTCCTCTGGCACCAATGCCCATGCCCACTAACCTATTTGTGCCTAGTTCAGGTTTGTGTCATTTATAAAAATGAATACATACATTTATGTAAATTTTTACAATAAACTGTCTTAGTTTATATGTGTGCCGGTATAGTCACAAGCAATGATCCTCTGATGGCTGCAGATGAAGTAATGAAGTATTTTTTCTTTGTCCCTGATGTAGCTCCTGATGATCAACAACCTCTGGAGGGCATTGAAGGAGGACATCAGGAGCAGAATTCACCAAACACCAGCGCTGCTCCACAGGTAAACCTACTGTTTAAAAAAAAAAAAAAAACTATTCACAGAGCTGCTCTCATGCTTGAGATGCATTTTAGCTTTAAATTTGTATCAGCACTTTGATATCAGTTTCATCATCGCTCTCAAAAACCGTAATCGCACGAGGTCATAAGGACATTAGGGGAAGCTTAAGCCAGTCGAAAAGAAGTACAAAGCTGATGCTCTCCTCATCCAGATTCTTTTCTTTTGCACTTTAATCTGCTCAGATGTTCAACCCAACGTTGTTACCACCTGCCCCAGAGGGTCCTCCCGTGCCTGATGGCTTACAGTCAGGGGAGGTAAGAGAAAATTGCTCCTGTCAAACGCTCCTGTAACTACCACAGTACCATCATGCCACCCCTGACACATGATGCTCGACACCTAACAGCCAGTGTGTGCAGTTTGCTTATATGTATGAATGTATATTGAGTATAGAGGGAAATGAAAGAACATGAGAATGCATGCATGTCAACTTAAAATCTTTCCTCATTATCATGCTAAATGCGCAGCCTTGATAAAATGTAAAATTTCTGTTCCATTTGCTCTTATAGTCTAATTCTGTCCATGTCTGTTTTTTAAAGAACCATAATTTTTTAACGCTGGTTTATTTATTTTCATTCTGAACTGGTGGATGGTAGAAACAGATCTAATCCAATTCATGGGTTTGTGGTTTGTGTTTTTATTTTTTTATTTTTTTTATTTTGTCTGTTTATTTCCCTCCTGCTGTCTTAAGCTCTCACGTTCTAGCTCAATGAGTTCTTTATCACGTGAAGTGAGTCAGCATTTAAACCAGGTACCTCTAGCTGGACCTCAAATGGTCCACTCTCACCCCCGCCTGCTCACCCACCCAGCTCATTACATCACTAGTAGCATGCTTCACCATTTGCACCTGAAGCTTCACTGCCCATCCAACCCAGGATGTCTGCCTGCTCACCTGCCTGCCTTCTCCAACATTGCTAACTTAACTCTCTCTCAATCTGTTATGAACAACCACAATTGGGCAAATGGTCAACAAATTCCGAGCTACAGTGATGACAATGAAGCTCCTCATTTATAGCCTCACTAGAAGTCAACTGACTTTGGTGATCCCATGACTTCTTCTCTAGCGCCACCTGAAGGTCAAAGTTTGCATCTCAACATCTACACCATGGACTGACACAAAATTTGCTGCAGACATTCATGGTAAACAGAGGACGTATCGTAGTGTCTTTGATTTTTCTTTAGCACCACCATGAGGTTGACATTTGTATTTTTTAGTGTAATATCAACTATTGGAGAGATTGCCATGAAATTTAGTATAAACAGTACATGTTCAGGTCTTTGGTTTGTGACACTCCCATCAGCCTCAGCTGTCCTTTTAGTGGTATTTAGCAAAAGCTAACATGCGTGCTAAACATCAGCATGTTAGCATTCTCACTGTGAATATGTTAGCATTTAGTTCACAGAGCTGCTTGCAGCGATGTAGACTATAGTGAACAATGTACTTCACCTAAGGGTCGCTAGGAAATTTAGTCATAGAGTCACAGATCATGAGAGTTAAGCATGCTGGAGACTGTTGGCAGGACGACTCCCTCGTTATCATGGGAGCTCACCGCTTCATTAACCCATCATAAAGCTTGCATGGTTACTAAAACAAGTGAAACAGTGGTTTGTAATGCTGCCTCACTGTGGATCCAAGTCCTCTTTGCCATTACTTTTCCAATTTTCCTTCGCCTCTGTTTTATAGTGTTGTCAAAACATTGCGTGGCATTGGGAGTGCATCCTCCTCACTGAATCTGCCTCAATACATAATGGGATAGCAGCACTGCACACACTGTAGTAACTCTGTTTGTGCCTTTCAGAGTCATCCTGCCCAGGGAGCTCCACCCACAGGAGGCGTCACCTTTTATAACCCTGCACAGTTTGCACAGGTACGGCATTAAAAAATAAAAATCAATGTGAACCAGTATACTGACATTATAAAAGGCCCTCTCATTTTTCTTCTTTTTCACTTTATAATTGTCTTTCCTTGCTGTTGTTTTCACTCCTTTTCTCAGACAAGTGCACCACCAGGAGGTGGACTCCGCTCTGGTCGTTTGGGCGGTCAGCGCCAGTACCCCGTGTTGAAGTAAACATCATTTTGCAGCGAGATTGCGTGAACAGACTTGTTGAATAGAGTGGTATCCTACCTGGAAGAAAATGAAGCACATGGACATACTTCTTTTTGCCTGCACCTACGAAGAGCATAATCACAGTCTTCACCATGTTGGTCTTTGTCAGACAGCTTAACCACTGTCATCTTTTTCTTTAGTTCAGTAATTTGTCACTGGTGTATTTTTAACAGGCACGGCGTCTCCCTGAAGGGCTTATTTCTGCATCCAAACAGAAAACCGACAGTTGTATAATGGGTTTTAACACACATAAAAGCGCATCCATGGATGCAGTCAAACAAAAACTGGATGTCCATGTAGGCGTAATTTAGTGTACAATAAATATGTTGATCCTCTAAGCTGTCCAGCTTCGACTCAAATGCAACACTGATCATCCTAGGTCCTGTTTTAGGTTTCCCTTTGTGTCTAAAGTCCAAATGTCCATGTGTGATTGATTGATTGATTGATTGTATGTGTGATGGATAGAAAGAAAGTGGCACCTTTTTTTAATTTCATATTGTTATATCGGACTTGTATATGCAGCTCTTCAGTGTCCTTCACTCAACTGGAGATAGCATTTTGTGTGAGAATGAATTGTGTCAATAGTGCATTGTCTGCTGTGTTGTTTGCTTTTCCTCAGTCGCCCTCCAGTAAAGGAAGGATGTTGAATGACACAGGAAAGAGACTCGAACTGGCTTCACAACCTGAGAGCTGGAGGAAGTCTGCAGTGTTAGGATGCTGCTCGTTTCAGATATTTATTTAAATGTCCTCCTGCCCATCAGCAACTCTCCACGTTACAGATGTGTCAGGGTCTTTCGTCCAAGTTAGGCTTCAGTTTCTCCTCCTGAGAAATTTGACAATATCAACGAAACGAGGGGTGGTCTTCAGAACAGCAGGAATCAGGATTAAAATGCATTTTAAATGTCGCTAAAAATAAATCTATCCAAATATTTGTATATCAGATTGATTGTATTTATGAGCTGTAGGCAAAAAGGTGTGTGTGAGTGAGTGTGTGGAGAGCAATTAATTTTTTTCTGAATAGCTTTGACAAAATGCATTTATGACTGACCAGAAATTACATGGATTCATATTCTGATCATTTGTATTGGCCGCTTCTGCAGACAAATAAATCTTTATCTAAATTGTGAATTGAGAGCTAATTGCAGTCTAACGACTTCCTTTTCATTTTCATTTTTTTTTTTTTCTTTTGTCATCCGAAATGTTTCTAATTCAATGGTTTTGTAGACATCAGGTTATGATTTTAAAAGTTCCTCTTCTGTTTCAGAGAAGTAATTGTTTTCCCCAGTGTTTTAGAGTTTCTCCTGTAAAATTGTTGACATAAACAGTAAATAGAAAAGGTAAGAACAAAATGGTAATAAAGGTATTTTTTGCGCTCTGTAGCACTATGAAAGAGATGTGTTCTGGTTTCATAAAAGAACTTTGTGTTTTAAAATAAAATGACTATTACATTAAACATTAGAAACTTGTTAAATCTCTTTTGGCAGGTATCTGTACCTGAGGAAAGTCTAAATGTCAGCAGGTGTGATGCCAAATAGCTCCTTTATGATCAATAACCAATGAGTACTAAGAACATTATCAAAGCTGACAGCGATCTAACAAGACATTAAATTATTGTGTGAGAGAGGCAGAGCAAAGCAGATCTAGTATGGTACCGGTGAGGAAATCCAAAAAAAGGTCTGTGCTGAAGTGTATTTCAAAGTCAGATATCATGTAGTGGTTGAAATGTTGACAGAGGGGATTTAAAGTGACATTTTGTTTTTATGTCTAAGAAACTCATGAAAATGTCATGTAAAGGTACTGGGGTGATCTAACCACAAGTCACCATGTTTTGCAAGTTAGCTAGCTACTAGCCCCAGTTTGTGCCTCTCATAGTGTTACATTGGAGTCACATCCATTTCTCTAAAAGATTAATGCTCAACAGTGTTTGAAAAACCCTTAATGTTTTCAATTAAAAAAATATTCAGTTCACTGCATAAAAAAAAAAGAAAAAGTTTTTAACCTGTTTCCTAAGTTGCTTTTTTTTTTGACAAGACTTTGTAACCATAAAGTGGTCTATGTATAACAATAATAATAATAATTTCCCACTTTATTTATGCATGTTCACCATTGTAGTTTTTGTGTTAGCATGCTAACATTTGCTAATTAACACAAAACATAAAGAACAGCTGAGGCTGAGGGGAATGTCATTAGTTTTGCAGATGTTTGGTCATAAAGTAAGATGAAATTTGAACTTGATGGTACTAGATTAAAAGTGAAGGGATCCGCACAAGTCATTGGAATATGTTGCTTGGGAACCTTGAATGTCTGGACACCATTTTGTGCCGGTCTGACAAGTAGATGTTGAGATATTTCACAGGGTAAGTGAAAAACTTTGCTCCAGAAAAAGTCAATAGTCAACATTCATCCTCTGGGTTAACATGAACGTCCACATAACATTTCAGGGCAGTCCATCCAGTAGTTGTGGAGATAATTTAGCCATTTGACATACTTACAGATACATCATTATGAATACAGTTTGTTACAAAATCCAAACAAATACATTGTCATCTCTGGCATGACTGTTGGCAACACTGAGGTAAGAACATACAAGTAAACCCTCTCATACAGCCAACAACATCATCAAACAACAAAGATTCTGATGTCTTGTGGTGGAGGTTCGGCTCCCAAATGGAGCAACACTGATAAATATTTCTTATTAAACACACTGGCACTTGTGTTCAGTTCTTTTATCTGATAAAGACAATTGTGTATTAGCAAAGTGAGCACCAGTATTAGAAAGTGGCAATATCAAGTTCATTTCATCTGGGAAGAGGCTTGCTAGACTCTTCACTTATTTACAGTTGGTCCAGTCAAACATAGACCCATCATGGCAAGTTGTATTGCCATGATGTTCCAGCATTATATTATCTGAGTTCATACAAGTCATTCATTCAATAATGTGTTATTCTATGTGTAAAAGTTTGTCGTCCTCTTCAATAGAGTTCAATTCGAAGTGTCCAGTGCTGCTTGTGCTTTCTGAACAGCCACCTGCAGCATCGTGTGGTCACTGAGCAGCTGTTGGAGAGCAGCTGGATCCATCTCCAGCAGCATACCTACACAGGCAGATAGATCGATGCAGTACAAACATCATTAAATATCATTCGTGTTATGCTTTGGTTATACATATATGGGCTTATATAGTCAGAAAAATCATAAACTTCCAAGACATTACATCTAGGAAGATCAATTATATTTACAGGAAATGCCAACAGAGTATCAGCTCACCTGTAATATCATTTGCATGAAGAGGATCCATCTCCTCCACCAGGGAGAAGAGCTTCTCTCCCAGTTTCTCTGTGTCATCAGCATCGGACGAGTCACTGATGTCTGTCTCCTCATTCTGCCTGAAGTCAAGCACCAGGAACATTAGTGCAAACAAGTTAAACAGTAATTCATTCATTAATCCCTCCTTTTACTGAATCGATTATTTTCTAGATTTGAATTGCAATTTTTTTTACATGGAAAAGGAAATGGATATAAATGAGTGATTATGCCCTTGTGTGCAGATATGAGTATGTTGTGTGAACAGGGATAAGTCACGTACTCTTTTAGTGTCTTCACAGCGAGGTTCACCTGTTCCTCTAGTAGTTTTGTATCTGAAAAAAGGTTTAAAACTGCCTCTTTGTGCTGCTCCAGAAGCATTCCTGTGGTAGAACAAGGAATCGTATTTCAATATATTACACACTAGTTGCTCATATATGAATCTGCATTTATATTATAACAGCCATGCTGCCAGCTCTGTGAGCCTGCATTTAGGCACAGTGGTGTTGAGCTAAATACAACAGCATGGTCACAATAGCTTACATTTGCTAATTGTCACTAAAGACAAAGTAGAGCTGAGGCTAATGGGAATGCAATTAGTATTAGACATATAGGAATTTTGACCTGATAGTGGTGCTAGATGAAAGGTTTAAGGATCACTAAAGTAATTACAATTAATTCAGGGGGGGGACATGAATGCATGTACGAAATTTCATGGCACTCCATCTAATAGTTGTTGAGATATTTCAGTCTGGACCAAAGTGGTGACCGACCAACTGACCGACACTGGCATCTCTAGGGCCATGCCACTGCCATGGTTACAGCTGTGGATTGGTTCAAGCAGTAAACTAGAAAAATCAAACTGGAAAACCAAATGTGTTTATTTTCTGAAATTAAATGAGAAAACTATGTTAAAAAAAATTATGTAATATACTCAATAAAGACCATTAGTATGTGGGTTACTTTGAAGGTAACTTCATAGTACATCTTCTTTATCCACAGTTTAGCGCTGTTTTAGTCCTATTTAACCTCATAACATTCAGTGTTTATTGAGTTAGAGATGGGTGTCTTACCTGTGATTTTCTGTGAGTAGCCGGTGTTGTAGACATCCACCAGCTCAAACAGCTGCTCCCCAAGAGAGTCAGAGGATACAGACACATCATCCTCATCCCTACATGTTACCCTGCTACAAAGAGGTGAAAAATACACCATTTAAAAAAGCGGTTGACTCAAGTTCTATAGTAGGTAATTTTTTAGAAAGACACTTGACAGTTCAATGGTATAATAATCTATGCTTTCTACATCTTAAGTATACCTCACTCCTCTGTTGGGGATGCATCTAGCTCAGAAATGAGGACTTATGAGGATCTACATACTCTCTCACCAGCCTGTTCAGGATGATGGAGGAAGGAGATCAGGTCCTACCCATTCCCATACCTGGGCTCCTGTGACAGCTGCAGGGCTCGGAGGGCTTTCTCCACAGCTGCAGTCAGCATGGCCTCGTCCTGCAGCATCTGACTCAGGACAGGACCGGGCAGCTCCAGCAACATACCTGGAACACGCAGGCAAGCTTGGCAACTATGGTTTTATATCGTATTTTCAGTGTTATACAATACAGATTTTGCTGGTTTTATAACGTCAGCTCACCTGTGAGTTTCCCAGCAGTGTCTTTGTGTTTGGGATAAATCCGACTGTAAAGTTGTTCACCGAGTGTCTCCATATCTTCTTCTTCATCCATCACATTAAGACACTGCTTTCAACCTGCCATACGGCTTTGAACTGATTTGTTTTCCAGATGATTTTCACCTGTAACAACTTTGAGGTGTTTACATCTTCCAATCACATCAGCATTCAGACATTGGTCAACTTATTTATGCTGTTCTTGTCATGGACATGCACTCATGTTATAGCCTAAAATAACTCTCCAGTGTTTGGTGTTAAAACAGCGGATAGTTGGTACCTGCTGAATTTTTGACGGCTATCTGTAAACACCAGGCGCACAGTAATGACGTTAAGCGTTCCCCCAGAGCGGTGAGGACGTATTCTTCCGCTGGGTTTGAGGATAACTAGTTCCCCATTGATTGGTAATCAAAATTTCGTATAGCATCATAACACTTCGAAAATACTGCCAAAAAGATAATTAATATTGAATACACGTACTTTACATGCGTGAAAATGTGGGTTAGATAGTAAATATCTTATAAAAGGGTGGCTTTAGGTGCGCAAGGATCTCAGACAGAGGTTCCGTAAAGCGGTTTCCGCTCTCTCCGGTCCTTTCCTCCGCTAAAAGGTAACGTGGTCGCATCTGCTGCTAACAGTCGGTCATTAAAGTTGGTTTGTTTGATCTCCCTACTTCTATTTAACTTCATAAAGTGTCATATTATTGTTCTGTTGATGGTTATACATCAGTTGTGGCAGTAGATGCCCCCGTACAATGTCAAAATTGAAAGAAAACTTTGTGAACACGTCGCCCCGGTTAGGCCTCGTTGTGCTGAGCTTTGAAGCTAGCGTTTGAAAACTGTAACGTCATGAAACATTGTTCAGGGCTTTCTACATTTAAGCGCAGATTTATTAAAGCTGTCTATATTGTGTTTAAAACTGGCTCTTGATTCCCCCCCACTCACTGGCGGTTAACTATAGAGAGAAAATGTGAAATTAAGAGAACACGCTTCATGCTAGCTTAAATGCAAATGGTCTCAACTACAGTTTGTAACCTGTCAGGTGTATTTTCACTAATACTTGGTCCTGTTTTGTCCAGGTTCATCATGTCGTCCCATTTGCAGTGGATGGTCATCAGGAACTGCTCCAGCTTCCTCATCAAGAGGAACGGACAGACCTACAGTACTGTAAGTATCTTACACTGCCTGAGTGAAAGACTTAACTGTACCTGAGTCCCAACAGTGCCACAAACTGATATTAAACAGGGTCTGAGTTGGCTGTCGAATAGGGCTGCAATTTAAGATTATTTTCATTATTGATTAATCTGTCAGTTATTTTTCTTGATGAATCCTTTAGTCTATAAATGGTTCAAAAATGGCGAAAAATTTCGTTTATTTCGTTATTTGGCAGTTTATTCTTGTCCAATAATGCAGTTTTAAATGTTAATGGAAAAAATACTCATAGCTGCCACTTGAGAAAGCTTCTGTAAATAATAATAATGTGCAAAATCTGTTGAGCCATCATTTTGCTTCCTTTTTGTGAAGTTGAATGGGTAGAAGCGATTCAATATCTGTTGGCACACATATTACAACATTGATTTAGATTTGACATAAAAAAAAGACCTTAGTCTGTAGTTAACAGGATATGACAGGAGTGATCTTGGTCATGAATTAAATATGTAATTGTCAGTGTTTGAAGGTACACAAGCTGTTCAATTGGGTAATGACAATTTAATAAATTCATTTGACAGGAGCCCAACAACCTGAAATCCAGGAACTCCTTCCGCTTCAATGGTTTGGTGCACAAGAAGACTGTAGGTGTGCAGCCAGCGGCCGATGGCAAGGGTGTTGTTGTCGTGCTGAAGAAGCAATCAGGTAAATACTTGATTGTTTTATCTTCAGGCACTTCCTATATTTGTAAGTTTTTTTTGTGTAGAGTACACGCAAACTTTACTTGATGTTCACAAGAGGTCTTTTAATCATTTGAACGAAAACGCTCTGTCAATATTAGTGATGGTGAAACAAGGCATTCCTGAAGCAATGAGGCTTCACAGCCAATTGTATCAACAAAAGATGCATTACTCAAAACCTCACTTAACAGTTTTCGTTGACGCCTACCAGTAAAAATAATCGAGCAGCCAGATCATAAACAATTTTTCCCTGCCATAGTACAAATATTAACTGATATTAACTCAGAATGCCAAAACCCATCAGGATTTCTGCATCTTTGTACCTTTTCATATACCTTACAAGTGAAATAGCCATAAAAGTTAGTTCACTTCACATTGTATCATCTGGAAAAATGTAAGTGACAGTTCATAAACTCAGTAAATTGGAGAAAAAAGAAATGGAAAAATAGTAATAACGATTCATTTGAAAGCTGTGAACGGAGTAAAATGTTTGCAAATTCAGCCTTTAGCTGGCTGCATGCCCTTGACTGAAAGACATCAAGATTTTTTTTTTTTTTTTTTAAATCCTTATGTCAACACTATCAGTTGATTCTCCTGAAACCAAGGCTGCGTTTGTCATCGATTACGTTATAACCTCAAACATTATACAAGCCTTGAACGTACTCTACTACAGCTACTTTTTATATCATGTACAGATGCTTTATTGAGTCACCCTGCTTTCCTGAAATGATTCAAAGTAGAGTTGGCTCATGTTCTAAATCATAGAAAGTAAAGAAATCGTAGTGACAGTTTTAGGTTGAGGTCACAAGCAAGAATTCAAATGACAGCTGTTCAAGCTTTCCAATAGATTTACCCTCTGCACTCACTGATCCCTGGAATACACTAACATGAATTGAGCTGAAAGGACATGAAAAATGGTGCATATGATCTTGGTGCGCTGCTCTTAACAGTAATATGTAGAGCTGATATATGGATGTTTTTTTCAGTGTGTTTGGATTATTACTGCTAGTGTGTTAACATTTCAACACTTTTTCTCCTTTTGCACAGGTCAGCACAAACCTGTTGGCTCCTACGAGAAGATCACCATTAACAAGAACTCCCGCGCCACCCTCAACAGCCTGAGGCACATCATTCGCAAGAACAAGTACAGGAAGGACCTGCGCATGGTGAGCTTTAATCTGTACAGTTTAATGGCAAAATCACAGATTTAGTGTCAACACATTGGTTTATATGATGATTTTAAGGTTGTCCTTTTATCTTATGTTCATATTTCAAAGCTTTCAACAACATAATTTGAGTCTTAATTTTTTTTTCCAGGCTGCCCTGCGTCGTGCCAGTGCCATTCTGAAGAGCCAGAAGCCTGTTGTGGTCAAAAAGAAGCGCACCAGGGCTGCCAAGACAGCATAAACTGATACACATGATTAATAAATAAAAGCTTTTTGTTTGGAAAAAACACCACATTGTCCAGAGTCTTAACTTGCCCCAGCAGCGTGGTTACATCTGTGGGTTCTGTGTTCTGCAAAATATCCCAGACACTTGACCACAGTCATTTGGCATGGTAATGGATCAAATTATTTCCAAGTATTAACTGCAAAATTCTCATGCAGTTAATCATACTTTCGAGAAAAAGTTTAGATGCAATAAAATTCCTGGCTAGGTCTGCCACAGTCTGCCCAATTAAGGATTAAGTCAGGGTTTTAAAAATATGGTAAAGATGCACATTTTGTGGTCCAGTTGGAAAAATGATTATATATAGCACAAAGAACATGAACTAACTGTAAACAGTGTTCCTACACAGTATGGAAAAGTATGGAATTTGATTTGAAAAACTATTCAGTTTTCTAAAATATAAAATAAAGATTTTTTTTACTAACAGACTGATCATACAAGCAGCCAAACTACACAGAGCATAGCAGACAGACTCAGGTTATCTTTTCTTCTTCCCTGGTGACTTGTATATGAACATCCTTTCTGTTACTGTTAATAGCATTGCAGTGTTAGAGCAGTGCAGCAGAAATATCCTGTGCATTGAGCTTTAGGTTTGGTGTGAACTGATTTGTATGAACTACAGTACCTAGCTACAATCTTTTGGTTTCTTATACTAAAATTGTTTGAATTCATTTTTTCCCCCTCATTGATCTAGATCTAGAGTACCCCATAATGACCAAGCCAAAACAATTTTAGATTTTTTTGCTAATTTATTATAAAGGAAAAACTGGAATATCTCATTGACATAAATATTTAGACTATTTCTCAGCACCTTTGGGAACGATTACAGCAGAAGTCTTCTTGGGTATGATGCAACAATCCGCACATCTGAAAAATTAATTTTTATGATTTTAGCATAAGGCTGCAACATAACAAAATGTGGAAAACATGAATGGGTCTTAACACTGAATGCACTTTCATAACATCATCAGAATGCAAATTACATGTTAACAGCTGGGGTCTATTCCAGACAGCTGTTTAAAACTCTTGACACCTGAACTCTGAGTTGATGAACCATGAGATTGGAAACTTGAGTTTTAGTTTCCAGCAACAGCTGATCTGAGTAAGTTCAATCAACTCTGAGTATGTTCACTCTGAGTTAACCGTGTGCATGAGGAATATGAAAAGCCATCATGAGTGGATCTCCGATTCGACAATTCACCATGGCAACGGGTAAATAAAGAGCAGGGCCTCCATTTTAATCCAGTGGAGCCAGAAAGATGAATATGTGTGACATTAAAGCACATTTATTTCTAAAAAGTAAAAAACAAAAAGCAGTGAAAGCGTCTGAGGTGGAGAACAGAGTCAATCAGTTAAAACTGTTACATTTTATTCAGCGTCATCCACTAGATCACCTTATTTAACAACTTTTATTTCCGTTAGATGTAACCTGATGCTGACCAAGTTCTTTTGCAGCAGAAATTTATAGATATATATGAAGCAGATCAGACCAAAGTTTAAAGAATTATGATGGTAAAATGAGATTCTGACCCAGAAACAGGATGATCTCGGTGTCCACAGAGTCTCAGTGTTATGAAGGCAGATTTTAATTTGATCTGAATAATATTTGAGATCACTACCTCTGTCTTCATACTGACTAATTGATCAAAAAAGAGGTCATGTTCTTAAACACAGACTAGGTAACCTAACAAATTAATGACTAATTTCGATTTTATTCTTTTCCGAAATAAACTTCTTTAAATCAATGTCTACAATCTGCCGTTTAATGTAGACAGTATGAATGAGGGACATTCATTTAAAGAAGTTTATTTGGGAAAAGATTTGGCATTAGTTTATTGAGCTAACCAAGAACTGTGTGAATGAAAAATGTCACGGTATAGTAAGGCATAAAAAAGGCATAAAGACGACATAGTATAGTAAGGCATGAAAAGTTAAAAAAATGACATAATATCGTAAGGCATAAAAAGTCACACAAACGTCATAGTATAGTGAGGTATAAAAAGTCATAAAAACGACATAGTATTGTAGGGCATAAAAAGTCAAAAAACGACATAGTATAGTAAGGCATAAAAAGTCATAAAAATGACATAGTATAGTAAGGTATAAAAAGTAAAAAAACGACATAGTATAATAAGGCATAAAAGTAAAAAAATGACATAGTATAATAAGGCATAAAAGGCATAGAACTTATATAGTATTGTAAAGCATTAAAAAGTCACAAAAACGACATAGTATAGTAAGGCATAAAAATTCATAAAAATGACATAGTATTGTAAGGTATAAAAATGACATAGTATTGTAAGGTATAAAAATGACATAGTATTGTAAGGCATAAAAAGTCACAAGAACGACATAGTATTGTAAGGCATAAAAAGTCATAAAAACGTCATAGTATAGTGAGACATGAAGACGACATAGGGTAAGGCATAAAAAGTAAAAAAAAAACGACAGTATTGTAAGGCAAAAAATTGACATAGTATTGTAAGGCATAAAAAGTCACACAAACGTCATAGTATAGTGAGGTATAAAAAGTCATAAAAACGACATAGTATTGTAAGGCATAAAGAGTCAGAAAAACGACATAGTATTGTAAGTCATAAAAAGTCATAAAAATGATATAGTATTGTAAGGCACAAAAGGTCACAAAAACGACATAGTATAGTAAGGCATAAAAAGTCAAAAAAATTACATAGTATTGTAAGGCATGAAAAGTCATAAAAATGACATAGTATTGTAAGGCATAAAAATTGACATCGTATAGTAAGGCATAAAAAGTCACAAAAACGTCATAGTATTGTAAGGCATAAAAGTCATAAAAATAACAAGGCATAAAAAGTCACAAATATTACATAGTATTGTATGGCATAAAAAGTCAAAAAAATGATATAGTATTGTTAGGCATAAAAAGTCACAAAAACGTCATAGTATTGTAAGTCATAAAAAGTCATAAAAATGACATAGTATTGTAAGGCATAAAATGACATAGTATTGTAAGTCATAAAAAGTCAAAAAAATTACATAGTATTGTAAGGCATAAAAAGTCATAAAAATGACATAGTATTGTAAGGCGTAAAAGTCAGAAAAACGACATAGTATAGTGAGGGATAAAATTGACATAGTATTGTAAGGCATAAAAAGTCAGAAAAATGACATAGCATTGTAAGGCATAAAAATTGACATAGTATTGTAAGGTATAAAAAGTAAAAAAAATGACATAGCATTGTAAGGCATAAAAATTGACATAGTATAGTCAGGCATAAAAGGTAAAAAAAGACCGAAATAGTATTGTAAGGCATAAAAATTGACATAGTATAGTAAGGCATAAAACGTCACAAAAACGACATAGTATAGTAAGGCATAAAAAGTTTTAAAAAATGACAGTATTGTAAGGTATAAAAAGTCACAAAAATGACATAGTATAGTAAGGCATAAAACGTCACAAAAACGTCATAGTATAGTAAGGCATAAAAAGTAAAAAAAAAAAATGACAGTATTGTAAGGCATAAAAAGTCATAAAAATGACATAGTATTGTAAGGCATAAAAAGTCACAAAAACGAAATAGTATAGTAAGCCATAAAAAAAAGATCCAAAATTTACAAAATATTGTAAGTCATAAAAAGTCACACAAACGTCATAGTATAGTGAGGTATAAAAAGTCATAAAAATGACATAGTATTGCAAGGCATTAAATGACATAGTATTGTAAAGCATAAAAGGCATAAAAATGACATAGTATAGTAAGGCACAAAACGTCACAAAAACGACATTTTATAGTAAGGCATAAAAAGTTTTTAAAAAAATGACAGTATTGTTAGGCATAAAAAGTCATAAAAATGACATAGTATTGTAAGGCATAAAAAGTCACAAAAACGAAATAGTATAGTAAGCCATAAAAAAAAGATCCAAAATTTACAAAATATTGTAAGGCATAAAAAGTCACACAAACGTCATAGTATAGTGAGGTATAAAAAGTCGTAAAAACAACATAGTATAGTAAGGCATAAAGAGTAAGAAAACGACATAGTATTATAAGGCATAAAAAGTCATAAAAATGGCATAGTATTGTAAGGCATAAAAATGACATAGTATAGTAAGGCATAAAAAGTAAAAAAAACGACAAGGTATAAAAAGTCACAAATATTACATAGTATTGTATGGCATAATAAGTCGAAAAAATGATATAGTATTGTAAGGCATAAAAAGTCATAAAAATGACATAGTATTGTAAGTCATAAAAAGTCATAAAAATGACATAGTATTGTAAGGCATAAGAAGTCAAAAAAAATATTACATAGTATAGTAAGGCATAAAAAGTAAAAAAAGACCGAAATAGTATTGTAAGGCATAAAAGGCATGAAAATGACATAGTATTATAAGGCATAAAAATGACATAGTATAGTAAGGCATAAAACGTCACAAAAACGACATAGTATAGTAAGGCATAAAAAGTAAAAAAAAATGACATAGTATTGAAAGGTATAAAAAGTCATAAAAATGTCATAGTATAGTGAGGCATGAAGACGACATAGTATAGTAAGGCATGAAAAGTAAAAAAAAAAAAACGATATAGTATTGTAAGGTATAAAAAGGCATAAAAATTGACATAGTATTGTAAGGCATTAAAGTCAAAAAAATGACATAGCATTGTAAGGCATAAAAATTGAAATAGTATAGTAAGGCATAAAAAGTTTAAAAAAAATGACATAGTATTGTAAGGCATAAAAATGACATAGTATTGTTAGGCATAAAAGGTCATAAAAATGACATACTATTGTAAGGCATAAAAGGCATAAAAATGACATAGTATTGTAAGGCATAAAAAGTCACAAAAATGACATAGTATAGTAAGCCATAAAAAGATCCAAAATTTACAAAATATTGTAAGGCATAAAAAGTCACACAAACGTCATAGTATAGTGAGGTATAAAAAGTCGTAAAAACGACATAGTATAGTAAGGTATAAAAATAAAAAAAAACGACATAGTATTACAAGGCATAAAAAGTCATAAAAATGACATAGTATAGTAAGGCATAAAAAGTCACAAATATTACATAGTATTCTATGGCATAATAAGTCAAAAAAAATGATATAGTATTGTAAGGCATAAAAAGTCAAAAAAATGACATAGTATTGTAAGGTATAAAAAGTCATAAAAATGTCATAGTATAGTGATGCATGAAGACGACATTGTATAGTAAGGCATGAAAAGTAAAAAAAGACCGAAATAGTATTGTAAGGCATAAAAGGCATGAAAATGACATAGTATTATAAGGCATAAAAATGACATAGTATAGTAAGGCATAAAACGTCACAAAAACGTCATAGTATAGTAAGGCATGAAAAGTTAAAAAAAAAAACGACATAGTATTGTAAGGTATAAAAAGGCATAAAAATTGACATAGTATTGTAAGGCATTAAAGTAAAAAAAAACGACATAGCATTGTAAGGCATAAAAATTGAAATAGTATAGTAAGGCATAAAAAGTAAAAAAAAATGAAATAGTATTGTAAGGCATAAAAATGACATAGTATTGTTGGGCATAAAAGGTCATAAAAATGACATAGCATTGTAAGGCATAAAAGGCATAAAAATGACATAGTATAGTAAGGCATAAACGTCACAAAAACGTCATAGTACAGTAAGGCATAAAAAGTAAAAAGAAAAATGACATAGTAATGTAAGGCATTAAAAGTCATAAAAATGACATAGTACTGCAAGGCATTAAAATGACATAGTATTGTAAAGCATAAAAGGCATAAAAATGACATAGTATAGTAAGGCATAAAACGTCACAAAAACGACATAGTATTGTAAGGCATAAAAAGTCACACAAACGTCATAGTATAGTGAGGTATAAAAAGTTGTAAAAACGACATAGTATAGTAAGGCATAAAAAGAAAAAAAACGACAAGGCATAAAAAGTCACAAATATAACATAGTATTGTATGGCATAATAAGTCAAAAAAATTATATAGTATTGTAAGGCATAAAAAGTCATAAAAATGACATAGTATTGTAAGGCATAAGAAGTAAAAAAAAATGACATAGTATAGTAAGGCATAAAAAGTCAAAAAAAAATGACATAGTATAGTAAGGCATAAAAAGTCAAAAAAATGACATAGTATTGTAAGGCATAAAAAGTCACAAAAACGACATAGTATAGTGAGGCATAAAAATGACATAGTATAGTGAGGCATAAAAATTGACATAGTATTGTAAGGCATAAAAAGTAAAAAAAAAATGACATAGTATTGTAAGGCATAAAAAGTTATAAAAATTACATAGTGTTGTAAGGCATAAAAAGTCAAAAAAACGACAAGGCATAAAAAGTCACAAATATTACATAGTATTGTATGGCATAATAAGTCAAAAAAATGACATAGCATTGTAAGGCATAAAAATTCATAAAAATGACATAGTATTGTAAGGCATAAATAGTCATAAAAATGTCATAGTATAGTGAGGCGTGAAGACGACATAGTATAGTAAGGCATAAAAAGTTTATAAAAAAACGATATAGTATTGTAAGGTATAACAAGTAATAAAAATGACATAGTATTGTAAGGTATAAAAATTGACATAGTATAGTAAGGCATAAAAAGTCAAAAAAACGACAAGGCATAAAAAGTCACAAATATTACATAGTATAGTAAGGCATAAAAAGTAAAAAAAAACGTCATAGTATTGTAAGGCATAAAAAGTCACAAATATTACATAGTATTGTATGGCATAATAAGTCAAAAAAATGACATAGCATTGTAAGGCATAAAAATTGACATAGTATAGTAAGGCATAAAAAGTAAAAAAAAACGTCATAGTATTGTAAGGCATAAAAAGTCACAAAAACGACATAGTATAGTGAGGCATAAAAACGACATAGTATAGTGAGGCATAAAAGGCATTAAAACGACATAGTATTGTAAGGCATAAAAAGTAAAAAAAAAGACATAGTGTAGCGAGAGTGAGGGGGATTCCCCCCAGTGAGTGAGGTCAGGAGAGGGGACTCCTGGGTTTAATGAATGATTTTGTGCAGCTGTGACTGATGGCAACATGAGGAGAGACGAACAGTGAAAAGACGGACAGAGGGAGCAAGATGAGGTTGGAGCAACACGTTCGGCGGCGCGGCACTCTGGTAGCGGGGGTGTCGTTCGCAGTGATATAGAGCTGTCGGCGACGAAGACAGGTAGTCAGGGGGAAACTGTTCATGTGTTAGGGGGGGAGGCTGAGTGCCTCCTGTAGCCAAATTAGGGCCCACTTTAGAGGGTGTTGTGCTGCTACTGCTCCTTGTGTGCTACTTGGCATATTGTCTCCGCTTTCATCCGGCTGCCAACCGGTTTCTGTCTCGCCGTCCAGCGAAGCCGTTTCCCTGGGGAGTTGGACGGCGGCACAAGCTCAGACCCCGGGGGAGGGTCTCGCCGTGTAGGCGAGCTAAGTATATTTTACAAACTTTATTCTTATTTCCTTGCGTTGATTATTTTGTTATATATATGAATCGTGTAGTCGGCCATTTTTGTAGTTTTAATAGTGTGGAGTGGGAGGGCTGAGTAAAGGGGAAGTGACGAGTCGTGGGTGGGGCAGTGTCTTACCTGTAGTGCCTCCTAAAGGAGGGTGCCAGCATGTCAAATATTGCCTTATGCTAAAGCTTAGCCGTGTGGGTGTGGTGTGTCAGTATCGCGGGCCGTGTTCAAAGGTGTGCCTTAAAAGCTAGTAAGACTAGCCTTGTGTGCAGTGTGGGGAATGTGTTTTCATAGCAAGTCTTTTGTGTGCTGTGGGTGAAGTAAAGGAAGCCGTGTCCCCTCATGACCGTTGCCTTGTCCAGTTGAAGCCCTCCATCCATTTTTATGAATTCCAAGATATTGTATTAATAAACATTTTTCTTTTTGTATACTACCCCTTCCTTTTGTGTGTTTATTCAAGGGTTCTGACATTTTCAGTGTTTATTGCTGGAGTAAACTCACATTTATTACAATAGTATAGTGAGGCATAAAACGACATAGTATATTGTAAGGCATAAAAAGTCATAAAAATGACATAGTATTGTAAGGCATAAAAATGACAGTATAGTAAGGCATAAAACATCACAAAAACGACATATTGTAGTAAGGCATAAAAAGTAAAAAAAAAAAAACATAGTATTGTAAGGCACAAAAAGTCACAAAAACGACATAGTATAGTAAGGCATAAAAGTCAAAAAATGACAAAATATTGTAAGGCATAAAAAGTCACACAAACGTCATAGTATAGTGAGGCATAAAAACGACATAGTATATTGAGGCATAATAGGCATAAAAACGACATAGTATTGTAAGGCATAAAAACGACATAGTATAGTAAGGCATAAAAGTCAAAAAATGACAAAATATTGTAAGGCATAAAAAGTCACACAAACGTCATAGTATAGTGAGGCATAAAAATGACATAGTATATTGAGGCATAATAGGCATAAAAACGACATAGTATTGTAAGGCATAAAAATGACATAGTATAGTAAGGCATAAAAAGTCATAAAAACGACATAGTATTGTAAGGCATAAAAAGTCACAAAAACGACAAGGCATAAAAAGTCACAAATATTACATAGTATTGTATGGCATAAAAAGTCATAAAAATGACATAGTATTGTAAGGCATAAAAAGTCTAAAAAACGACATAGTATAGTGAGGCATAAAACATCACAAAAACGATATATTATAGTAAGGCATAAAAAGTTTAAAAAAAAATGACATAGTATTGTAAGGCATAAAAAGTCACACAAAAGTCATAGTATAGGGAGGCATAAAAACGACATAGTGTATTGACGCATAATAGGCATAAAAACGACATAGTATTGTAAGGCATAAAAATGACATAGTATAGTAAGGCATAAAAAGTCACAAAAACGACATAGTATAGTGAGGTATAAAAAGTCATAAAAACGACATAGTATAGTAAGGCATAAAACATTACAAAAACGACATATTATAGTAAGGCATAAAAAGTAAAAAAAAAAGACATAGTATTGTAAGGCAGAAAAAGTCACAAAAACGACATAGTATAGTAAGGCATAAAAAGTCAAAAAATGACAAAGTATTGTAAGGCATAAAAACGTCAGAGTATAATAAGACATAAAAACGACATAGTATAGTAAGGCATAAAAGTCAAAAAATGACAAAATATTGTAAGGCATAAAAAGTCACAAAAACGACAAGGCATAAAAAGTCACAAATATTACATAGTATTGTATGG